>NC_079228.1:41333199-41478033 GCF_029633865.1 Lampris incognitus | reverse complement strand
CGTGAGTAGAGTAGTGAGAAAGACCGAGTAGCTTTTAACAGCCACTAAATCCTGCAGCGAAGCAATGACACTCAATCATGTGCCATGGAGACAAATTCCTACCCAACACCTCACCGGCCGATTTCAACGACTTAAGGTCCCCTGAACACCAGGGCCGAATTTTTCCTGTACATTTTTTTGACTCCCATCACCCCCGGTCTAGAAAATATCTGAGAGCTTATTGACGGATCGGGAAAAAAACGCACAGCAACTGTTCTGCAAACATTTATGATGGGCGATGTTTTCTGAGTCGGTGGGAAAACTTAACGGACAAAAAGTGAGGGGTCCTGTTTACTTTTTCAAGTGCAGGGGAAATTTTCAGACTGAGTATTGCAAAGGCCTTAACACTTCCCCTAAACGGTTAGCTGGTGGAGATAGCTGGTGGAGTGTTGGGTTGGAATGAAAAGCTGCAGGTGGCTGAGTACCAATGCAATAAAGGGCTCTTCACTTACAGACACGTCAACAGACTTTTCATGCAGGGAAGTGGAGTACTGCATTGGACACTTTCTTCCATGTGAACAAACTGGGTTCAACTCCCCGACCCAGTAGCAACCATTGAGCTGCCGAAGTGCCTTTGAGCAAGATGCTAAATCCCAGTTCTTCATTTACTTAGTCATTAACATGACGGATACTTAGTCATGAACAATATCGAACATAAATATGTCCATTTCATGTACTGTGCCAGATCCAGCTCAGAAAAAAGTCTCCCTCTGGGATTAGTTTAACATCTGCTCATTAGTAGTAATGGTGGAATAGTCACTGTCCTGACCCTTTAATCCGTGTTACTAATTCGCTAACCTAGATCAGACAGAAGCTCCGCCCTCTCCCCCCTCAACCAATGAGATCTGTCACGGGCTTGAACCAAATCAAAAGGTCAAACAGTAGACTCACGCGTCAGTGGTTCTCACTCAGGTCCTCAGGTGCCACCAGTACAGTACGGTTGTGATTAGATGGCTGGTATTCTTTATTCTCAGTCACGTGACTTTTTCAGTGACAACGACCAGCTCCGCCATGTTGGAGGACAGCTAGACCTTAGCAACCGCCGTTTACACTGAAGTTCTCATTGTCAATCTTTAGTGGAAATCGGACAAACGTACGGAAATAAAACATCGCAATTGTGATCCGCTCTTCCGAAAACAGTTTGCAAAATAGATTTTTACAAAGTTCTGGCCCAACGGCACAAAGGTTCGCGTTCGATTTGAGGATTTTCTGCTGTTGGGTCAATCTCATGCAATTCCACAATGGCTTTGATCAAGAATTATGTACCAGGTTTGGATGGGAAAACTCGCACTCATCGATATTGTAGCGAATTCGGGGGAAAACGCAACCACAGGAACTGCCGCGGCCGGGAAGCGAACCCGCATCGCCCGCACCGCAGGAGACATCACTAACCGCTCGACTAAAGGGTCAAACCCGCCAGCCGGAGGCCATCGTGTCTTCTTATCCATGCACGTTACACTACCCCCCCTCCTTCGGGAAGCGTGTCCCCGTGCTTAAGCATATCAGCCCCTTCACGCCTCAGGGCGCATGCGCCTCCGATGGCCTTACGGTCGCTCCATCCCACTTCTGACACCAATGTAGCGAATTCGGGGGACAACACAACCATAGGAACTGCCGCGGCCGGGACGCGAACCCGTATCGCCCGCACCGCAGAAGACATCGCTAACCGCTCGACTAATGGGTCAGACCCGCGAGCCAGCGGCCAGCGTGTCTTCTTATCCATGCACGTTACAATATGTTAGCCCCTTACACTATCCCGAAGAATGAGCCGACTTCAAATGCTGATGACTACCCCAGTATATCGTACCCAGACAAGCGAACTACTTGATTTTCAACCCGAGCCCTTCGAGTTTCTTCTCCTTGATGACCAATTGTCTTTGGAAAGCGAAAGTAAGACTTGTTCCGCTCTGTCAGCTTGGCTGGAACAACCAAAAACAGTACAGAACTTCATCACTGTAAACTACCGAAGCACGGCAATTAACAAGAACAACTGCAAGCCAGCAATTCTGCAAATTGTGTCACCTTATTCTGACCAGCACCGCCCAAAGCCACTAGGAAGAAATTATCCAACTGTTATTGTTATGTATGTGATTTATGTACTGTTCCTTTAAGAGCTGTGACGTAACGGAGTCTGATTTAATTCAGGTGCTAATACATGTTTATGATGAGCCTTAGACTCAACAGTTATGACAGAACTGAATGACCCAGGTACCTTCCACCTAAATGTCCGTGATCTGTTGGTGATCATAGTGAGAAAATCGAGATAAATGTTACTAAAGAGCAGGTAGAGATGGTTGAAAATGATACCAGGAAGCAAGCATCCTTGCGGAGTTGGTTTCGTCACAAGGCAGGCAGAATCTCTGCCTCTGTAATGAAGGCATGTTGTCATACAAATGCTGACTTGCCCTCTCAACCACTAGTTAAGAGAATCTGCGATCCAGAAAGCTTCAAGTTCACATCAAAACAAGGTGGGGTTGTGCTCATGAACCGCTTGCCTTGAATGCTTACAGTAGATTCATGTCTGAGACGCATGAAGATTTTTGCTTAGGGAGTCTTTTTTTCCAATTTCATTTAATTCAATTTATAAAATATTGTGATTTCAATAGAGAATCCACTCATTGGTGTTTCCCCAGATAGTTTTGTTAACTGTAGGTGCTGCGGTGAAGGTTGCGCTGAAGTTAAATGCCAATTCTGTGTCAAAGATTGTCCCGTTGAAGATGGTCTAAATGAAAAGGGATTTTGTTTGATAATGAATGATGGTGATGAAATGCAGCTTTCTGGGGATCATGCATATTATTACCACGTTCAAAGCCAAATAAAAGTTTGCAGCGAAGCAAAATATGGCGACTTTGTAGTTTGGACAGAAAACAACATGTTTATTGAAAGGATTCTTCCTGAACCAGGATTTCTGGGCTAAAGCTGTGAAGAAGGCCCACTTATTTTTCTCAAAATGTCTGCTTCCCGAGCTAGTTGCAAAGTTCTGTAGCAGATCAACTCGTCAGCAGCAAAGCACCTCATCAAAACACAGTAAGACACGAGGACCATCATGATGTCACACAGAGAGAGCTTGTTCGAAGATGGTGCTGCTGCCAAGGCACGGAAGAAGGAGGAAGACCAAAGAGTTATTGTGACAACAAACACTGCCCATATCATGCTTCCACTTTGGCTGCACAGGGCTTGTTAAGGTTCCAAGTGGGAGGTGGTATTGCCCAGACTGTCGAAAATTAGAACAGTTTAACAAAGGGAAGAAAATAAAAACAAAATAAAACTAAGCCATTAAAAGATGTCAACAGTATCAAGATCAAAATAGTGTTTTGTGGTAAATGGCAAGTTTTACAATTTATGCAAAATTTGAAGATTAACACTGCAATAGTTTAACTGCCTTACGGTCCAGCGTAATGAAAAAATTGACCATTATTTTATTGCTTGTTTTAAAATAGCTTTCTGAATAGGGCACATTCAGGGTTTAATTTTTTGGCTATCACTTTACATTCTTGAGATATTAAATTTGTATGTATTTAACCAATGATGCCACAAGGCGGACTGGTGCATTTGCAACACATGTAAGAACCCCTAGTTATTCAAAAACTACTCGCTCGATCCAAACCAACCTTGGACTGTGGCTGGAACCGGTAAGTTTGCACAAGAATATAAACTCTCTATCGTGAACGTGGCAACAGCCTTCATCCAAAAACCTCTATCAGTGACATAATGGTCCGTCTCTTCATTCCGCTGGACCTCGAGACTCCTTGCCTTGCTCGAAACTTTTTTTCTTTTTACTGAATTGTCCTACAGTAAGTGAGCTAGTTAAACATTTTGCTAAAAAAAATATTTTTTTAAATTTTACCAAACATGTTTCCACAGTATGTCAATCATCATCAAAAATCATGAGCTAAATACGAAAATTACCTGATTTAAGTACAAGTTGCAAAAGGCAGTAAAAATATAACACATTTACAACACAAAAGCAGTTTCTCTCCCTCTTGCACTAATTATATTCAAACCATGTCATTTTAGGATTTAGCTTATACCTGCTGATGATGATTGACATGTAGTAGTTATAGGGATACATAATTCCCCTTATTGAGCTGGTAGGAACGTTGGTTTACAGCTGCTGTTTCCTCGGTTCGGGTTTACAGTGACGCACTTCCGCTGCGCGGGTTTTTTGTTGTTGTTGTAATGGTGGAAGGAATAAATGGTGCACGTTGTGTAGCCGAAAGAGAAAGTTGCCACGTCTGCTGCTTGAGCTCCACTACAGACACAAAATTGAAAAAATTTCGACTAAAATTGAAATGTTGTCTTTATTTTTAAATGTTTTTTCTTTAAAAAGTACATTGTAGCGAAATTCGGGTAGACAACGCAACCACAGCAACTGCCGCGGCCGGGACGCGAACCCGTATCGCCCGCACCGCAGGAGACATCACTAACCGCTGGACTAAAGGGTGAGAACCGTGAACCAGCGGCCAGCGTGTCTTCTTATCCGTGCACGTTACACTACCCCCCCTCCTTCGGGAAGCGCGTCCCCGCGCTTAAGCATATCAGCTCCTTCACGCCTCAGGGCGCATGCGCTTCCGATGGCCTTACGGTCGCGCCATCCCACTTCTGACATCAATGCAGCGAATTCGGGGGGCAACCACAGGAACTGCCGCGGCCGGGACGCGAACCCGTATTGCCCGCACTGCGGGATACATCGCTGACCGCTCGACTAATGGGTCAGACCCGCGAGCCAGCGGCCAGCGTGTCTTCTTATCCATGCACGCTACACCATTATAACAGTTTTATACAATAAATAATGTGTAACTTGAAAGTTGTATCAGTCTGAAGGAACTACCGAGTCACACACATTTGTCGCTGCACAAGAAACCAAGCTATTTTTATCCACTGTTGTCATACCAGCACCATCCTTATTACTGGGGTGGTGTGTTGGTAAAATTCCTTGCACAATTGTAAATGTTCTCCGTACTCGGCCAATGACACGCTCCACGCGCATGCGGACTGGTGCAACTGCTCTTGTTAACTCGATTTCTAAAGGACCAAGCTGCTTTTTCCCTTCTGTAAAAGCAGGTGTCTTAACGTCTGCATGACGCATTACTGCAGGGCTTTCTTCAATGGCAAATCCCCGACCCGCAAGTACTATATCTCCCGGTCGCAAGTTATTTAATATACCACAGCGCTGTCAGGCGCTTATCACTGACCCGACCACCCCGAGCTTTGGATATGATATTACTCCTCGAGGACAGATGGACTGAGTGCAGGCACTTGTGAGTGGACTACATTCAGACCGGTTGCCTCCTCTTTACGTGTCTATGGACACGCTTCTGCAAGTCACTTATACGTGTTCACTGACACGTATCTCACAGGTGCCGCTAGGGGCGCCCTGTAGCCCACTAGGTCTGTCATGACCAGACTACACTTGCGCTGACAGACGCACACACGGTTTGCACCCTGAGCTCCGGGAACGGGGGCAAAACCACCGGCTCAGGAGCTGACACCGGTCCGAGGAGCGAGCGGTGGAAGTTGCCTCGGTGCACCATCGGGCCCCAACGGCAAGCGCTCGGTTTATAAGATCAACGGTGCTTTGTGGTTTTGCTGAAGGGAATTGTTTGTTTTCTTTTATTTCGGTTTATTGTATATCACTTTAAGATAGAGAGAGAGAGCCACTTTGCCACCTGGGGGTGAACGTTGATTGATTTATTTCATTTTATTCTATTATCTATAACTATTATCAACAAATAAACAATCTACTAGTCTATTTAATTATATCTTGGGTGCACTGGCCGCTCATTTTAACTGGGTAAGTGCTGGGTCAGTGTGCTCAGTAATATGCAACACCACTGGTGCGTCACACCTTTTATTGTATGTATCACAGGCTTGATCAGCCTACAGCACACACAGCTATAGGATGACAGGTATCCGTTAGCAGTGTTAGAATATTTCTAACTTAAGTTCTGGGGAAATACGTAGTACACTAGCTTAACTGTGGGTATAGTATTTCTGCAGTGGCGGCACCGCGCTACTTAATGTGTTATATTTCCATTCAAGTTTTTCTTGTTATACTTTCCAGTCACATGTAATCGTTACCTATTCTGCTAATACCACTGGCCTAGGGACATTCAGGGGTAGACAGGAATTTCAGCCATTTCACCATCGACCGCTGAGAACCTGGGATTCTGTTTTTGTTTAATATGAGTGTGACTCCTGTGTGCATTATAACATCAGGTAAAATGGGGTTACATAAGGATGATGCCAGAAGATTTCTTTTATGGTCAGAGATTTCTTCAGTTGTCCTCTTCAGATCTTCGCCCGTGTCGGAGATGTCTTTCAATGTTAACTCTGTTTGGCAGGATGACTCACTGAATCTGTTGCTTTCTATGCCAGCCTCTTGAAATCCCTGCTGCTGCTCAATGACACCCAGATAGCAAAACTGCTGAGGCCCACACCCGTCCCACACCCGACACTTCACCCGGCCCACATACCGCGTGGAATGCTGGCACTTGGGCGGTCCGCTCCTGTTTGCCAGAGCTGGGCCAGAACCAAGCCACAGCAATGCTGCATGTGCCACATATTTGCCAAAGGTGGCCCATACTTGTTTTGTGATATTTGGGCCATATTCACCATTTACCACAAGGGCCACTTCAGGGTCACATCCAGATTACATGTTGCCGAGAGCACCGCATCGTTGCCAAAAAAGGCCCACATTTGATTTGGCATATTTGGGCCATATTTGCTATTACACATGCAGGCCACGTCAGGCTCACATCCATGTTGTCAGGGCCAGAAGAAGGCCATCAGTGCCGCATCATTGCCTGAAGTGGCCCACATCCGGATGCTATCTGGGCAGTATCTTCTTCGGCTGTTACAGTGCAAGTTGACAGGGATCGTTTTCTTTTCCTCTCTTCTCTTATTGCGTTCTTGCAACTATTCAACAGAACCAAGCTTGAACTTCTGATGCCCAGGTAATTGTGACGGAGCTCAATCAATGTCTTCTTTCATAAACAGAGCTGATGGCTTACCTGTAACATAGTAAAGAGATTAATAAAACCATCTAATATGAGCAGCTCGCAATGATTAAGAGCAGTGCTATTTGAAAGCATGAAATAAGGAGTTTATACGTCTTGGGGAGGGACACTCAGCAGAATTTTGCCCCCGTGCCAACCAAAGGTAGCAGGGAGGATGTACAGCTAGTACTTAGGCAACTAAAAACTGAATTTCAGGTTGACTGTACAAAAATGCAGCTGCTCGCCTTCTGACAGGAAAGAAATGGTGTGATCACATAACACCTGTACTGGCCTCCTTTCATGGGCTTCCTGTCTGTTTTAGGGTGCAGTTTACGATTTTATTACTCGCTTTTAAGTCTTTAAATGGGCTGGCACCACCTTACTTATCTGATCTGATACATCATCATACACCAGTCAGAGCACTCAGGTCAACAAACCAGATGCTCCTACATGTTTCCAGATCCAGGCTGAAGAATAGGGGTGACAGAGCCTCTGCAGTAGCTGCCCCTGATCTCTGGAACAACTTAGCAGGACACATAAGATCTGCTCAGACCCTACAGACCTTTAAATCTTGGTTAAAGACCTACCTCTTCTCGCTGGCATTCAATTCAAGTTGAGCTTGCCACCGTGATTTTATTGTGCAAATACACTTTTACTCTTCTGTTGTATTGTTTACATTTTGTATTCTTTATTTTATCATGTCTTCTTTACATGTATTTTTATATTCATATATGTCACTTATTTTATATTGTATTTTAAGTTTGTGCAGCACTTTGGTTCAACTGTTGTTTTAAATGTGCTATATAAATAAACCTGACTTGACTTGCAAGATTATGCACAGTATGGGGAGGGCCCTCCATTGCAAAGCCAGCTCACTCACAAAACCAAACAAAGAGGCCTAAAGCAAGATCATCAATCATGCAAGCTTACCAGTGACAAATGGTCAGAACAGACCCTTGCATAGTCTAATTTTTCATCTGTAAGATCTTCCCGACTTATCCTCGATATCCATTTTCATCTTCTTTCCTCTGACAACCTTCCAGTTTCTTCTCGTTGATGGCTGATTATCTTTGCAAAGTGAAAGTGGGACTTGTTCCGCTCTCTGTCAGCTCGATTGGAACAACTAAAAACGGCGCAGAAATTAACCATTGTAAAATACTGAACCACGACAGCTATTAAGAATCAAACCCTGAAACAAGTTCTGTGACTCTGACTGCTTAGAAAACACTTAGCATCGCACACAGAGCGCCACAGTATCCTATGGATTGGAGCCGTTGTCTTGCAACATGGCGGATGTGTTGCCGTCACGTGACACGTGACGTAATATGAGAATACCTGACACAACAGGTGAATGTAATTTGGCAGAATCGAAAACCAGAAGTACCGGTGGTACATGAGGACCTGATTGAGAACCACTGTAACAGGTTATGAATAACATTAATGTCTTGCACACAATAAGGTTAGCTTTAGGAGTACAGGCAGGGCTATGGTAAGGCACCCTCCATCATAGAAATCAGGGGTGGAGCGGTACACGTATTCACACCGAACATTTTCGGTATGGGTCTTTCGGTTCGGCATGCGTGTGTACTGAACGAATGCAGCTTTGTTTTAACCACTGCACGTGTGGAACTTTTGGATGTGCAGAGTTTAATTTGAAAATCTGAGTTTCTGGGCATCCGGGTAGCTTAGCGGTCTATTCCATTGTCTACCAACATGGGAATTGACCTTTCGCAAAGCCCCGCCCCCCTTAGTTACTGTTGCTATGCCCGTCAAGCAATTCAGAACTATCCAGGAAGTAGCCGGAAAACACCAAAACCTGAAGGAAGAGATCAGCGCATTGTGTGGGTAAAAGTAACAGTAATAATACGTTAGCTGTATTAGCTATCAATAATAGCTAGTAGCAAGCTTAGCTTGGAGCAGACAGGTAGTTCTGTTGATTCTGGATGGATTAAGCTGGCCATGGGGTGGGTCTGCTATACTGCCAAATCTATTGCCCACATTGCACTTCTTGCGTTCTGGGTTTCGGGAAGGGAAAGAAAATTACACCCCCTCCAAACTTTTCACGTATCTAGTGTCCGGACTGCAGATCCCATAGGCACACCGCTTCAGCATTTTGTTGTGTGTTTGAAAGCTTGACGGACCGTTGCTAAGGTAGGACTGGACCAGCACCGTTCTGGGGCGGTACTTTGCGAAAGGTCAATTGCCGGTTCAAATCCCTGTGTTACCTCTGGTTTGGTCGAGCGTCCCTACAGACACAATTGGCCGTGTCTGCGGATGGGAAGCCGAATGTGGGTATGTGTCCTGATCGCTGCACTAGCGCCTGCCCTGGTCGGTCCGGGCGCCTGTTCAGGGGGGAGGGGGAACTGGGGGGAATAGCGTGATCCTCCCACGTGCTACGTCCCCCTGGTGAAACTCCTCACTGTCAGGTGAAAAGAAGCGGCTGGCGATGCCACATGTATGGGAGGAGGCATGTGGTAGTCTGCAGCCCTCCCCGGATCGGCAGAGGGGGCGGAGCAGTGACCAGGAAAGCTCGGAAGAGTGGGGTAATTGGCCAAGTACAATGGGGAGAAAAATGGGGGAAAATCCACAAAAAAAATATTGTTTTAATTTTAAGTAAAATTTACTTTTTTACTAGTAGGTTGCAGCAGGATTGGCGGAGTTTTTATTTAAGAAAGACAAAGCCATAGTGTGTTCAGTAAATCGCTGTTTAGTAAAAAAAGAAGCAATTTTTTGTTTTGTTTCTTTCCCCCCGCTGTACTGAAAACGTACCGAACCATGACTTCAGAACCAAGGTACCTACCGAACCATGAATTTATTTTTTGCCCCTTTTTCTCCCCAATTGTACCTGGCCAATCACCCCGCCCTCTGAGCTGTCCCGGTCGCTGCTCCGCCCCCTCTGCTGATCCGGGGAGGGCTGCAGACTACATGCTTCCTCCTCCCATACATGTGGAGTCGCCAGTCGCTTCTTTTCACTTGACAGTGAGGAGTTTCGCCAGGGGGACGTAGCGCGTGGGAGGATCACGTTATTCCCCCCCCCCCCCCCCAAACAGGCGTCCCCTGACCAATCAGAGGAGGCACTAGTGCAGAACACATACCCACATCCGGCTTCCCACCCGCAGACATGGCCAATTGTGTTTGTAGGGACACCCGACCAAGCCGTAGGCAACACGGGGATTCGAACCGGCGATTCTCGTGTTGGTAGGCAACGGAATAGACTGCTGTGCTACCCAGACGCCCCTCTGAACCGTGCTTTTTGTGTACCATTACACCCCTAATAGAAATGGCATGAAAAGTGTCATCCGTTGAGAAAGGTCGAGGCAGCGTTTCTGTCTGATCAAACGTTGGAGAATGGGGTAACTGGCCGGACACAACTGGGGAGAAAAAGGGCAAAAAAAAAAAAAAGTTGGAGAACCACTGACAACCCTTATCTGATGATTGACAAACATTCAACTTTTTCTACTAAAGGCACTCGGACAAGAAACCACAAGTTTGTTAGAATCGAACTTGTGACCCTCTCCCCAAACGTAGAATTTTCCCCCCACCCTCCAAACCACTTGGCTGCACTGCCACATGTCACACAACGAAGTTTTTCTTGGTCCATGTGGGGCCCTTAATCTGTGCACATGTCACTGAGACCTGCTCCAGCTGTACCAAAAAACCAAACAGTGCGCTACTCTTGTGACATTTCACATTTAGCTGAGATGCTAATTTGGGTTAGGCCAAGTTGATCTGTACTAGCAAAGAGGACAGCAGCTGGCTTTCCCCAGTAACACCCCCCAGTACACACACCCACACCCACACAAACACTGATGAGCCAAAACATTATGACCGCCTGCCCAATATGCCGTTGGTCTTCCGTGTGCCACCAAAACAGCACTGACCCGCTGAGGCATGGACTCTACAAGACCCCTGAAGGTGTCCTCTGGTATGCGGTACCAAAAAAATTAGCAGCCGATCCTTCAAGTCCTGTAAGTTGCAAGGTGGTGCCGCCGCGAATCGGACTTGTCAGTCCAGCACAGCTTACAGATACTCAATCAGATTGAGATCTGGAGAATTTGGAGACCAGGGAAATACCTTGAACACTCCCCAAACCATTGTTCCTCAAACCATTCCTGAGCAATATGTGCAGTGTGGCAGGGTGCATTATCCTGCTGAAAGAGGCCACTGCCATCAGAGAATACCATTGTCATAAAGGGGTGCACCTGGTCTGTAACGATGTTTAGGTAGGTGGCATGTATCAAATTGATGTCCACATGAATGGCCGGACCAGGGTTTTCCCAGCAGATCATTGCCCAGAGCATCACACTCCCTCCACCAGCTTGTCGTCTTCCCACAGTGCATCGTAGTGCCATCACTTCCCCTCGTAAACGGCGCACATGTACACAGCCATCCACATGATCTAACAGAAAATGGGACTCACCGGACCAGGCAACCTTCTTCAAGGTCCAGTTCCGACACTCGTGTACCCATTGTAGGTGTTTTCGACGGTGGACAGGGGTCACCCTGGGCACCCTGACTGGTCTGCAGCTATGCAGCCCCATATGCAGCAGGGTGCAATGCACTGTGTTGTCACACATTCCTCCCGTAACAATCATTAAAAATTTCTGTGACTTGTGCCACAGTAATTTGTCAGTTTGAACCCGACGGGCCTTCGTTACCTTTACATATCGATGAGCCTTGGGCGCCCAACACCCTGTCACCAGTTTGTCCCTCCTCGGACCACTGTCCATAGGTACGCACCACTTCTGATCGGGAGCACCCCACAAGCCTTGCCTCTGACCCATCATCTGGCCATAGCAATGTGGCCCTTGTTAAAGTCGCTCAGGTCTTTACCCCTGCCCAGTTCTCCTGCACCCAACACGTTGACTACAAAAAACTGATCGTTCGCCTACCATCTAATCTACCCAGACCTTGACACGTGCCCTTGTTTGGAGATGACTAACCTTATTCAGTTCGCCTGTGAGTGGTCATAATGTTTTGGCTCATCGGTGTAGCGGTTGTTTGCATATGACATCATGAACTACAGATGGAGGGCAGGAAGTGATTTTCTACACAGGCAGCACTACCACAAACTTTCGAAATGCCTATGTTTGACGTCATTAACTGAGAAACCACAAGGAGTTTTTATTGATTACCAAAAGTTGTTGTTCACGAGGGGGGGGAAAAAATGCAAGAAATTGACCGAAAACGCCGGAAAAAATGGCTTGCGAACCCGTCGCCTGTGGTCAGGAGGAGCGGAGTCGGATAACGCGCGTGTGTGCAGCGACCACATCGTCAAAAAACTCAACTCCTCATAACATAAGATCATGTCCAACATGTCTTACTGTCTGTTTACACCTTTCTCTCGCGTTATCGTCTAAACCAGCACAGTTCGGGCTAAACTAGCGCCGTCTCGCCCATTCTGCTTCTCACTTCCTGCCCTCCATCTGAATCTCGCACGTCATCGGAATCACGTGACTGCAAACAAGATATACGGACACACACACACACACACACACACACACACACACACACACACACGCTCTCTGAGAAGGGCTCATTACACATGGAGGGAGTGTGTGTCGCTCAGGTGTAAGGATTTCACATCAGCACAGACGGTGTCTGCCAGCTTCACGTTACACACCACACACACAACTGACAAGTCATTAGCATAATTTAGCATGAATGTTTCAGACTGGTAATGATGCCGGTTTGCCATGGAACGGCACAGATCAGAACAGACGAACGGAAAAAAGGACAGAACAGAACAGATAATGACGGGAAGAACAGAATAGCAGAGAAACAGAACAGAAAAATATTTGATGAAAGACGAAAAGAAAAGATGAGAAGAGAAGAGAGGTGAGGTGAGAGGAGAACACTATACACCAAACCTGAGTGGGGCAAAAACCACCCAGAACCAAACAGAACCGAACATGGAAGAGCACAACGGAATTAAAGAGGAATAGAAAGAAGAGAAGAACAGCATAATATAACAAAAGAGAACAGAAAAATATGAAATGGAAGAAGGGATGAGGAGAGAAGAGATGGGGGGGGGGGGGCCCAAACAAAGACATGCATGTTAGGGTTAATACTCCTGCCTGTGCCCCTGAGCAAGGCAATGGAAAGCAGAACTGGAGTTGGCCCCCGGGTGCTGCATGGCGGCTGCCCCCTGCTCCTAGCTACACAGCTAGCTACACAACTAGCTAGCTACACAGCCAGGACGGGTTAAAAGCAGAGAATGAATTTCACCGTCTGCATGTACAAATGGCAAATAAAGTGCATTCTATTCTATATCACAGCATTCCCCATTGTTTGCGGTGTCACAATATATCACAACATACTGAATTGTGACACTTGTACTGTGAGTTGCATCACGATACAACTGTCACAATCAATTAATACAGCCAAACAACTGCCAGTACACAGCCCACATGGTTATCACTGCTGGTGAATGTTGGGATTTGCCAGCCGCTGTAGATGAACCCGCAGCATAACAAACAACCAAACAATAAAATAACAAAATAAACAAATGATCAAGTTCTGGCGTCATGCACACCCCGACCGGGGCTGTTCTCTTATCTACTGCAGAAAACATCCCGTAAAAGTCAGCGCCAACAGCTGCCAGCTCCCTGAGGACGCTGCGAGCTGAGTGAATGTCTGGTTCAAAACCCTTAAGGCCATCTATGTTCTGATAGACACCCTGTCTGTCAAACAACACTTAAAGTTGGGGGCGTCCGGGTGGCGCGGCGGTCTATTCCGTTGCCTACCAATACGGGGATCGCCGGTTCGAATCCCCGTATTACCTCCGGCTTGGTCGGGCGTCCCTACAGACACAATTGGCCGTGTCTGCGGGTGGGAAGCCGGATGTGGGTGTGTGTCCTGGTCGCTGCACTAGCGCCTCCTCTGCTCGGTCGGGGCGCCTGTTCGGGGGGAGGGGGAATAGCGTGATCCTCTCATGCGCTTTATCCCCCTGGTGAAACTCCTCGCTGTCAGGTGAAAAGAAGCGGCTGGTGACTCCACATGTATGGGAGGAGACATGTGGTAGTCTGCAGCCCTCCCCGGATCGGCAGAGGGGGTGGAGCAGGGACCGGGACGGCTCGGAAGAGTGGGGTAATTGGCCAAGTACAATGGGGAGAAAAGGGAGGGGGGAATCCCCCCCCCCCAAAAAAAACCAACAACAATACTTCAAGTGGATAATGTGTCAATATGGGCTGGTGAAACATTGAACAATAACAAAATAAACTGACACATCTGACGGTAAGTACCTACGACACGAGCGTCATGTTTGACAGGACGTCTGTGTTCTGATGGTGAGCGAGGGGACTCTGACCCGAGGCATTTCAGTATGCACTTTGAGGCGACGCTCTCTCTCCCCAACACAATGACTTTATATAGGGCATTTACCCGGACTGGCCCGATCAGCACCCCTGGATCAGCAAGATTACACTGTGTGTTCAGGTGTCCGACAATAATATCCCATCTCAGCCTTTAGCACGGTGACAATGGGACGAGCTGTCTGTCCCCCGCGTCGGTCAGTCCCCCGGTGGAGTGCCGGTCAGGGTTGGAGGCGAGTCCTTTGACGAAGCACCACTGACAACTTCCGGGACGGGGGGGAAGCCAAGTTAAACGAGGCTACCGTAGAGTCAGGGGTGTGCGGGCGTGTACACAGACACCTCTAGATGGGTGATGGGTTAGGGCGTGTGGGGCGCCACAGCCGCCACTTCACCCAACAACTACCAGCACGGGGAACTTTTCACAAGTTTGGGAACAAAGAGAAACAACAACAACAACAACAGCTGGGGTCTTGTCGCCCACCCTGCTGCCTCTAGATGGGTGATGGGTTAGGGACCAGGGGCCTCGTGTCTCAGTCGTTGCTATGGGCAGATGTGTTCTTACACACCCGTGGGACTTTTTTACCCTGAAGTTTGTCTCAGAGACCAGAACCCGGGTAACCCCTGAATTTAGACCCGGGTTGGCTAACACTGACGTCTCTGCAGGCCTGGGCGATTGCTCGTTGCAAGAGGTGGCCAACAGACGTTAGGGGGGAGGAATTGCAAATAACCATCATGCTTTGCTGCTGACTGCCAGACAATAGTGAGGGCTAAAAAAGAAGTTGATGGTTGTGCAAGAACAAATGTGCCCATATTGACGTTTGATACACGAGGCCCCAAGCTCTCATTTAGGACGCCTCTCGTCCGCCCTGCCGTTATCCAGACTCCAGGTAGCGTCACCCACCGCCGGAGCAGCGACGGTCCCCGCACTCCGTCACCTTGGTGAAAGCGGGACAACTTGTCCGCATCTTCAACATCCGCCGCTCGCCAGCAAGTCGGTCAGGCGGCGGCAACCGGCGTGTGGGACGCCACAGCCGCCACTTCACCCAACAACTACCAGCACGGGGAACTTTTCACAAGTTTGGGAACAAAGAGAAACAACAGCAACAACAGCTGGGGTCTTGTCGCCCACCCTGCTGCCTCTAGATGGGTGATGGGTGAGGGACCAGGGGCCTCGTGTATCAGTCGTTGCTATGGGCAGATGTGTTCTTACACACCCGTGGGATTTTTTTACCCTGAAGTTTGTCTCAGAGACCAGAACCCCGGGTAACCCCTGAATTTAGACCCGGGTTGGATAACACTGACGTCTCTGCAGGCCTGGGCGATTGCTCGTTGCAAGAGGTGGCCAACAGACGTTAGGGGGGAGGAATTGCAAATAACCATCATGCTTTGCTGCTGACTGCCAGACAATAGTGAGGGCTAAAAAAGAAGTTGATGGTTGTGCAAGAACAAATGTGCCCATAGTGACGTTTGATACACGAGGCCCCAAGCTCTCATTTAGGACGCCTCTCGTCCGCCCTGCCGTTATCCAGACTCCAGGTAGCGTCACCCAC
This sequence comes from Lampris incognitus, assembly GCF_029633865.1. NCBI lineage: Eukaryota > Metazoa > Chordata > Actinopteri > Lampriformes > Lampridae > Lampris > Lampris incognitus. The sequence goes on along the minus strand of NC_079228.1, from coordinate 41,462,133 downwards.
CGCCGGAGCAGCGACGGTCCCCGCACTCCGTCACCTTGGTGAAAGCGGGACAACTTGTCCGCATCTTCAACATCCGCCGCTCGCCAGCAAGTCGGTCAGGCGGCGGCAACCGGCGTGTGGGACGCCACAGCCGCCACTTCACCCAACAACTACCAGCACGGGGAACTTTTCACAAGTTTGGGAACAAAGAGAAACAACAGCAACAACAGCTGGGGTCTTGTCGCCCACCCTGCTGCCTCTAGATGGGTGATGGGTGAGGGACCAGGGGCCTCGTGTATCAGTCGTTGCTATGGGCAGATGTGTTCTTACACACCCGTGGGACTTTTTTACCCTGAAGTTTGTCTCAGAGACCAGACCCCGGGTAACCCCTGAATTTAGACCCGGGTTGGATAACACTGACGTCTCTGCAGGCCTGGGCGATTGCTCGTTGCAAGAGGTGGCCAACAGATGTTAGGGGGGAGGAATTGCAAATAACCATCATGCTTTGCTGCTGACTGCCAGACAATAGTGAGGGCTAAAAAAGAAGTTGATGGTTGTGCAAGAACAAATGTGCCCATAGTGACGTTTGATACACGGGGCCCCAAGCTCTCATTTGGGACGCCTCTCGTCTCGGACTCCAGGCAGCGTCACCCACCGCCGACAACTTGTCCACATCTTCCAACATCCGCCGCTCGCCAGCGAGTCGGTCAGGCGGCGCCACAGCCGCCACTTCACCCCACAACTACCAGCACGGGGAACTTTTCACAAGTTTGGGAACCAAGAGAAACAACAACAACAACAACAACAACAGCAGCAGCTGGGGTCTTGTCGTCCACACTGCTGCAGAGCTTCGGACCGCGCGTCTGAACCGCGGCCAGCCGCTGTCGTCTCGGGGCTTCGTCTCTTTCTTCTCCAAGTGTTCTTACTCGCGCCTCCGCCGAGTCCGGCACGTGGGCGCGCCTCGTCCAGAGGAAATCGGCGTACGCGTCGGCCGACACGCGAGACCAACGTCCACGTCGTGTTTATAAACAACGCGGGGCGTCCCTCGCGGACAAGCGGCTCGCGCTCGAAGCGGGGACCGACGTCCGGCAGACGCGCGCGCACTCCCGCAACTCCACAACAAGTTCCGCGCCGCGGCATCGCGACGCGTCCGCGGCGCGGAACTCGTCGCTTCTCCCGCGCGGAGACCGGCGCGGCTCGACCCGCGTCGACCGGCGGGTCGACGCCGTTTGACGCCGGAGAGGCAGTTTGGGAACGGGGGGAGAGGGAGAGAGAGAGAGTCGGAGCTGGAGGGAGGGAGAGAGAGAGAGAGAGAGAGAGCTAGAGAGAGAGAGAGAGGGGGGAAGCACATAATTAATGATGTGGAAGTCAGCCCTCAACTTACCTGGATTTGTCCGAGTTAAGTTTCCTTTTCTTGGACGCCCCGCTGTGCTTCTCCTCAACTGCCCGGGTACGGAGGCTAGTTCTCCGTTTTTTTTATTAATTCTTTTCGCCAAACAATCGCTCCGCACATCCAAGATGGCTACCAGGAACACCTCCTCCTCCGACGTCCTGATGGACGCGAGTCCGGCCCACCCGGCAAGCGATTGGTCCGCCGTCCGGACTCCCGCGTCGCCATTCGGCAGACTTCGCTGTCACTCAAGCTGGACAGGTTTACTACTTCCGCGCAAGTCCGGCGGTGATTGGACGGCTTCGAGAGGTGAGAGGTAAACATGAGTTTCGGAGAACCCGAGAGCAGGGACGCCCACCGAGCATACCCCCCTCTGTTGGCGGAGGGGTCCGGGATGATGCAGCCGGCTCGAAAAGGATTGGTCCGCTTCCTTCGTCCCCATATAGGAAAACCGACCGACCGACCGACCGTTATCCGAACCGCTGACCCTGCTCTCTGGGTCGCGGGGATGCTGGATATGAAAATAGTGTAACGTGCGTGGATGAGAAGACACGCTGGCCGCTGGCTGGCGGGTCTGACCCTTTAGTCGAGCGGTTAGCGAGGCCTCCTGCGATACGGGTTCGCGTCCCGGCCGCGGCACTTCCTGTGGTTGCCCCCCGAATTCGCTAAATTGGTGTCAGAAGTGGGATGGAGCGACCGTAAGGCCATCGGAAGCGCATGCGCCCTGAGGCGTGAGGAGCTGATATGCTTAAGCGCAGGGACGCGCTTCCCGAAGGAGGGGGGGTAGTGTAACGTGCACGGATAAGAAGACACGTTATTCTAGCGGTTAGCGATGTCTCCTGCGGTGCGGGCGATACGGGTTCGCTTCCCGGCCGCGGCAGTTCCTGTGGTTGCGTTGCCCCCCCCCCCGAATTCGCTACAATATGAACATTAACAATGCTGTCATTGATTTTGTATTATAAGAGCTACATTACTGATTTACAGCGTTCTCACCCGATAGATGTTGTGCACACTGATTTATTAATATTATTATTATCGTTATTATCATATGTATCTTGTAGGCTCCTACCTTCCCTTATGCCATCTGTGTGTATGCTTTGTGTTTGCATTGAAGCCCTGTAATTGTATGTTTGTAAGCTGTGTGTAGTACGTGGTGCCATGTTGGTTGTGCTGCAGCATCAGTAACACCAAAGTAAAAGTTCGGTTACATATTGGTACATTGTGATTAATAGAGTCAAATAAAGTGTTTTGCCCTGATTCTAATTGTCATTAGATGGAAGGTGAAAACCAAACACAACCCCCCCCCTCTCTCAAACCATCCTTAAGCCAGATATACTATTAGAGCCTCAGACAGGTACTGCAGCGCCAAAAAGTACTGATTCAAAATGTATCATTTCCCCCAGCGTCACTTAAAGACTGGTAAACATTTGTCTCACGTGCAGAAAAAGCCCATGTTATCACCGGGATTTCACTCCTACCTAAAACGACCGTGGGCCGTCAAAATGACCGCCACGGTTTTTAAACCTTATATTGTCAAGATAAATACCGAAGTGAGATATTAATACATTACATATGTTAGTGCAGTGTTTCTCAACCGGGGGTCCGCGGACCCCTAGTGGTCTGTGGTGTAATTGCAAGGGGTTCGTGAAAATAAATTATCTTTAAAAAAAGATCCTATGACATTTATAGAAATAGGATTATTTTACTCAAATGTGACTGAGACCTTTATCTACCTAAACTATAAAGGGTAACAGGACTTTTTCTCTAATTACATCTGTTTCACAAGGGTAATTTATTGTATTTTAATAAGAGATCTCGCTCCCGTTTGCATTGTTAAAAGTTACTGCATAAAAATTCTGTTTTGTTACATATATCTGAAAGTTACTGAATACATATTCTGTTTTGTTACATATATCTGAAAGTTACTGAATACATATTGTTTTGTTACATGTATCTGAAAGTTACTGAATACATATTCTGTTTTGTTACATATATCTGAAAGTTACTGAATACATATTCTGTTTTGTTACATATATCTGAAAGTTACTGAATACATATTCTGTTTTGTTACATATATCTGAAAGTTACTGCATAAGAATTCTGTTTTGTTAACTATATCTAAGTTACAACTGAAAGCTCTTATTTTTGCCCCAAAGAGTGAATAAATGCTATAACGCAATTTAAAATGCAGTTTCTACTGTTTCTACAAATTGCAACCCCCCTCCCCCAAGATCAGGTGGAGGGGTCCTCAGGGTAGATCAAAAATACGCAGGGGGTCCAGGACCCCAGAAAGGTTGAGAACCACTGTGTTAGTGTGTCTGTTAAGCAACGACTGACACCAAACAACTTTAACACTGCTCTTCAAACAGTTTAAAATGGCCGCTGTCCAACGCCTGTACTACTGCAGCGCCTCGGCGGTAGTCATGGTGCGTCTGTAACCAGACATGTTGGACATAATCACACATCAAGTTTAGCCCATTTCTCTCCACTGGAGGGCGCTAGTGTGTTTCTAGGACAGAGCAATGAACTTCACGCAGGAAATGACGCCACCAACACGCGTCATAAATACTGACATGACGCGCAAATCGTTTTAGGTAGCGCTCACAAAGTTTTTTGTGCAATTGATCGAAAACTCATTTTAATGCAATTATGTGTAATTTTAGGAGCGTTCGGGGAGCGGCAGGTCTGTATCTTTTGTCTTCTTCGCGAAGTTATTAAACTCTGAAAATCCAAAACGGTCATATGGCCGTCTTGGTTGTTGTGTTAAAGCCAGCCAGCCCAGCCCAATGAAAGTGGGGGAATTGGACTTTATAGGATGCTTAGTTGGCAGAAGAGGAGCGTATGTCTTCCCCAGGCTGTGGAGTTTCAGATGGGTAACTCACAGAGTATGAATCCACCTAAAATCTGGTTCCCTCCTTTTTTTTATGTATTCAATACAGGCGGCACGGGGGCCCAGTGGTCCGCACTGTTGCCTCACAGAAAGTAGGTCCTGGGTTCGAAGCCCAGGTCGTCCCAGCTCCTTCCTGAATGGAGTTTGCATGTTCTCCCCGTGTCTGCACGGTTTTCTCCTGGGTGCTCCGGTTTCCTCCCACCATCAAAAAGACATGCATGTTAGGGTTATTACTCCTGTCTGTGCCCCTGAGCAAGGCAATGGAAAGAAGAGCTGGAGGTGGTCCCCGGGCGCTGCAGCTGCTCCTATACAAGAGGATGGGTTAAATGCAGAGGATGGATTTCCCCCAGGAGGATTAGCAATAATGTACTGTAGCGAATTCAGGGGGTTAGCCGGGAACCGCGGCCAGGAAGTGAACCCGGGTCCCCGCACGACTGCGCTAACCAGCCAGCTAATGGGCCCGACCCGTTAGCCAAGGCCCAGTCGTGATCTTTACACTACCTCTCTCCTTCGGGAAGCGCTTCAGCAGACCAGCCCCCTCACGCCTCTGGGAGCACGCGCTTTGATGGCCTCACGGTCTCACCATCCCACTTCTGGCACCAATGTAGCGAATTCAGGGGGGGGGCGGCCGGGCGGCGAACCCGGGTCGCACGCACCACGGGCGACTGGGCCACAAGCAGGTAAGCAGGGGAAACAATCTTATTTGTAATTAAATCATGGTATTAACGGTAGCATTGTAGTTATTTTATTAACCCTGACCCTGACCCTGACCCTAACCCTGACCCTGACTCTGATCCTAACCCTGACCATGACCCTAACCCTGACCCTGACTCTGACCCTAATCCTAACCCTGACCATGACCCTGACCCTGACCCTAATCCTAACCCTGACTCTGATCCTAACCCTGACCATGACCCTAACCCTGACTCTGATCCTAACCCTGACCCTGACCCTAATCCTAACCCTGACTGATCCTAACCCTGACCCTGACCCTAATCCTAACCCTGACCCTGACTCTGATCCTAACCCTGACCCTAATCCTAACCCTGACCCTAACCCTGACCCTGACTCTGACCCTGACCCTGACCCTAATCCTAACCCTGACCATTAACCTAACCCTGACCCTGACTCTGATCCTAACCCTGACCATGACCCTGACCCTAATCCTAACCCTGACCATGACCCTAACCCTGACCCTGACTCTGATCCTAACCCTGACTCTGACCCTAACCCTAAACCTAACCCTGGTTGTGGAGGCCCGCGCTCCTGGTGAACTGGGTGAACTGAGCCTTGCTGGTGACGTCATGACCGTTGAGGGTGCTGCGTGGTGTTTGGACACATCAGCTCCCCACAGAAGTTAATGGAAAGGACTGGCGTATCATTTGCACACAAAATTGATGTTGGCGTATGCACTGCATGCAGTGTACTATTGTGTTATTTGTACGCAGACTGGTGAGGCTGGTGGAGTGTTTGGTTGGAGTGAGAATCAGTTTAGACAAGGCGGACGCGTGGTGGGAGAACTATGCAGTGAGACTTGAGTCATTTTGTCTCAGTCTGGACTCTGATGAACTGCTGGCAGCACTGCAGCTCCGAGTCCATCCAGAGTCCAACACAAAGACGGCACTGTCTCTCGCTCACTCTCTCTCTCTCTCTCTCTCTCTCTCGCTCTCTCTCAGCCATTAACTCACAACCGCTATTTCACCAAGTGTGTGTCTGGCTCTTCAGGCAGGCCCACCGTCCAGCAGGCGGCGCAAAGACCACTTAGTCAAGTCCTGGTAGACGGAAACAAAGAATGATGAGCGTGGCAAAAAAAATCAAATAAAAACCCAAAGCCCCCACGTCTGCTTTGCTCACCACGGTGTCAGCACCTTCATCTACGGGATTACTGTTAAAAGTTGCCCTTGAGCAAGGCACCGGTCCCCAATGACTGCCCTAGGGGCTCCAGACTGAAGGCGGGCCCTGCACTACGGCCTCTGGGAGAGACCTCTGGCTTTGTGTGTCTCACTGTGAGCTATGTGAACCCTGACACATTCCTATCTACCCGTCTTAGTGTGTGTGCAAGTGGTAAATACAACACGTTCTTCTTCATCACACAACAAGTTCTTCTTCATCACACAACACATCCGGTGATCCAGTTTCATGACTCATCGTTGGGTTCCGACCCAGAAGTCATGGGCGCAAAAGATGATTTAAGAAAATGAATACAACTTCCTAATTGATCTGTTTTCACCAATCCAAAGTTGACTATACAGTAGTTAATAAAAATAACAATCTGTATTATTATTTCTCCTAATATACATAATGCTAATAATTATTATTAAACATAATCACAATTACAATAAGGTAAACTAATATACTAATACTAATAAACCTGTACACTGGAACAGTATGCTGTGCTAATAGGCACTAAAACTAATAGTGATTCTAATATATCTAACTAATATCAAACTATGCCATTATTCTATCAAGTTATACGACTTTACTAATTCTATTATAAAATTACGAAGCGCTGAAAGTTCACAGCCTCTTCCATGCAGACGGGGAGCCGCCCGGGGGTCCGTTTCACAGCTCTCACAGGGATTCAGGGGTTCTTGTGAGCTCAATAATGCATTAGTAACTAATTGTGTTTGATTAATAATTAACAACATACCTGACTCAGACTGCCCCAGATGTTGGATTTCTGATGCAGGCCCAGAGTTGGAGAAACCTCATACAGTGGAATACCTCCATCAGTCCACAAGGGGGCGGTAAAGGGTTTACAGCCTGACAGGGTCACCATGTACACGCTAGAGAGAGATCAACCGTGTCCAGTCCGCCACGGCGGATGGTAAAGGGACCGGGTTTGTACAGCGCTGGTCTGGTCTACCGACCTCTCTGATGCCTCACAGTGTGCGCCTCACATTCACACACTGATGGCGGAGGCCGCCATGCAAGGCGCCAACCTGCTCATCAGGACCACTTAAGGGTTCGGTGTCTTGCTCAAGGACACTTCGACACGCTCTCCGCAGGACCGAACCGGCGACCTTCCGATTACTGGACGACCCGCTGTACCTCCTGAGCCATGCCGCCCCATAAACCAACGCCCTTTTCCACTACATGGTACCAACCAAGTCTCACACGTTTTCGTTAAATACATACGAATTCAATCAAATACATTTCGTGACTATATACGAAAAGAACGTATCAATATAACGCGCGTTGACTTCCTGGTTCCCGGTTTACGGCCCGTTATATTGATACGTTATTTTCGTATATAGTCACTAAATGTATTTGATTAGATTCGTATGTATTTGACGAAAACGTGTGAGACTCGGTTGCCGCCGAGGTTCCAAAATAACCGGAGCGGGTACCGAAATCAATGCAAGGCCTCCGATTGGTCAGAGAAAGGCGTCATATTGCGTCATCAATGCGCGCCATGGGATGTCGCCCGCCATTTTTAAAAGCTGAACCGGTCGAAGCGGAGGCATCTGAAATGTCGAAACTGGAGAGCAGAAAATCCACGCCGTGGGCTGTGGAGGCGGCAGAGGTAATGGAAAACGACACAGAAGCGGGCCGAGCCGAGCCGAGCCGAGCCGGCACCATGGAGTGAAAAAGGGGCGTAAATGATGGAGTCGAGGTTGAACCCAGCCAAGCCTACTTTATAAACTACGTTCAGCACCCACACAACACCACAATGAAAAGGACACATCAACCCTTCTGCTCTCTCCCGGAACTTCCAACACCTTCATCTTCCTTTCTTTTTCATTTTTACCCCCCCCCCATTTTTACCCCACCCATCACCCCACTCTTCCGTCGCTGCTCCACCCCCTCTGCTGATCCGGGGAGGGCTGCAGACTACCACCTGCCTCCTCCCATACACGTGGAGTCACCAGCTGCTTCTTTTCACCTGACAGTGAGGAGTTTCACCAGGCCGTGAGTTTCACCAGACCGTGGGGAGTTTCACCAGGCCGTGAGTTTCACCTGACAGTGAGGAGTTTCACCAGACCGTGGGGAGTTTCACCAGGCCGTGAGTTTCACCTGACAGTGAGGAGTTTCACCAGACCGTGAGTTTCTCCAGACCGTGGGGAGTTTCACCAGGGGGACGTAGCGCGTGGGAGGATCACGCTACTCCTCCCAGTCCCCCCCGCCCCGCCTCCCGAACAGGCGCCCCGACCGAGCGCCCACCCGCGCCCGACCAAGCCGGGCCGGGGTCAACCCGGGGATTCGAACCGGCGATATTCGTTTTAGAACACTGGTTTTGCGTTGCTCATCTTGCACACTTTGTTCTTCTCGTCAAAGAAAAGTTAAGGGACAACGATCTGGGCTGCGGAAAGGTTTTTATTTTTTTTCCTTCAACTGAAGCAACTTACAGCATGATAACCAGACCGAACCGGGTCAGACCCCACGTGCTGCTCCAGCTGCAGGGTCTCAGAGGCAACTGACACAAAGGCATTCTGCATGGGAACCAGTAAAGGCAGTCTGCATGGGAACCAGCAACACGTTTCTTTTCTCACAGATGATTTGACACACAGTTACACTTGATGGCAGCAAAACAAAAACAAACATTCGACATGTCTGATAGAAAACGAAAGGAACTCTGCCTTCTTTGCAAACCTTCGCCTGGAGTGTATTAACACCCAAAAGCCATGCACACGTTTACTAGTTAGAACACTCTGCCCTCACAAAGTAAGACACCAACCGTGAGACGGATTTGATTAAAAGAAAACTAAATCTTCCAGAACGGTTGTAGGCACGAAAGAGGACACAATAACAAAATATATTTTCATAATTACAACTTAAATAAATCAAGACCTGAGGCAGAAAACACAACGCCGCCACCGCTCCAAGAATGAACAAGATTTCATTTCCAACAAGCTGAAATTCTGAAAAAAAGGTCAGAAAAACATCGGCACAACAAACGAGGACACACAAAACACTGCCCGGAGACGCGTCTGAAACCGAAAGAAGAGGCAGTTATTCTGTGAACAAAGAAGAAAACATTTCTTCAACACAATAAACCAGGTATGTTGAATCAAAAACCCTGAGGCCAACAAATCCTGGGTGTCGTCTTCCTTTTCTACCGTTATTCTTTACGTTTTCTTGGCTATGAAAAAAGAAATGGACGAGACGCTGTCTCCATGTCCAAACCTAAAGACCGAAATAAAACTAAATCTTGCCCCTTTCCTTAACATGTACAGCGAGAAAGAGGGGACGCGGTCTCACACTCTTCTTCTCTCCCATTTGTCAGTTTCTGAACCTATAGGAGATGGGCAGGAGCTTGTGGCTCTTCTTCATGGCCTGGACCTTGGTGTGGGTCTCGTCGTCCATCATCTTGTAGCACCGCCTGGCGTAATCCAAAAGCTTCTCCTTAGAGGCCTCGAACTCCCCGACCTCCGCCAGCTGGAGGAGAAGAGGTGGTTTAGGAACACAGAACATCCTGTTGTCATCTTCATTCACACCTCTTCCTCATCAGGCAAAATGTCAACACATAAGAGGTTTGATGCGTCGGTGTAAATCTACTGTCGATGTTTTATGCTACCACCGCACCGTGGGGCTGTCCTACATCTGCGTTTTCTCTCGAGTCAGAGGAAAGATGATACACCTGTCTTGTGATAGATAAAGGAGAATGGTTTGCTCACTGACCTTCTCTGGGGCCACCAGGAGCAGCTCTGCAATGGGCGAGGTGGAGGCCATGGTATTGCGGTCAACGCCGTGGATCTGGAAGGCCTTGGACATGCTCCTCACCTTCTGGTAGGTGTAAAGGATCTTCTTATAGCGCATCAGCACCCCGTCCGAATCTTTCACTGAGAGGAAGCGAGAGAGACATGGACAATTCACAGGTGGTTGATGGTAAGGTACGTTTTCCACCGGGATGCAAGAAAAAGCGGACTTTCTTTCTCAAAGTTGCCGTGTGATGCATCTTATTCATCATGAAGACAATCAGAGCTACCATCTTTGATCCACATCAACATGTTTTCAGGTCAAAAAAGATTTACTACTCCTTTAATTATGCTCATCGGTCATACCATGTCTGATTTGGTGACTGGAGGACCTGACACGATACAAAACCTGTGGTATTGGGAGTGCTGGTTCAGGTCTATGTGGGTCCAGCAAAGCCTGCTCACCTCTCTGCCTCTCCCTCCCGTGGGTGATCCTGAAGATCCTCCTCATTTTCATCCTGGGCTCCCGGCCGGCCCGGCCCCTCCTTGCCTTCCCTGACCCTTTCTCCTTAAAGTAGTCCTCATCGTCCGTCTCCTCCTCCTCTTCATCCTCCAGGAACTCCTCCTCGGTGTAGTATTTATCCTCCTCCAGGTGGAACGCCTCTTTGACTACAGAAAACGAGAAAAGGAATCGAAGTCCATCTAATGAAGGAATTGTTTGGGCTAGCTGAAAGTGCTAGCAGGTTGGCTTCTAGGAGTTTGGTTGATGGTGACTAGCGGTAGCTAAGCGGTAGCTAGGCATGACTAGATGGTTACCCATGGATGCCATCTTACAATGCTGTGTCTGCAACCATTCCCAACTCCTCTGTGAATAGTACACATGACCACTGAAAGTCTAGTTAATGTTCACGGTAATTTGCATATGAAACTGCTCGTTGGTTTCGGTCGTTATGCAGCTCTATTGTTTATAAGGGTGGGATACCTGCAGTCAGGTGAGACTGAAGAGGTCACTTCGATGACGATGAATCATTTCTCTCAACACATGTTGTGTCCAGATGAACTGATTCAACGTTCTAGGGCTAGCGGATGCTGTGGCATCATTAGGTGGTTTTAAGTGCGTAGCCACCACAGGGCATCCCATAGTAACCACAATACAGCCTATAGAAATCCTTAAAAGGCCAAGCAGTCAGCCGAAATGTTTACCATTAAGCCATTCATCTCTCTGGCCAACAACTGAAAATAAACCTTTAATATTTTGAATACAAAGCTCCTACATTAGTTTACCGTTTTAAAGTTTGGATGGAGTTGCAACTTTAAAGTATTTATGAGCAGTTAGAGTCGAAAAGATTTGTCTGGGTAGCGTAGCGGTCTATTCCGTTGTCTACCAACATGGGGATTGCCGGTTCGAATCCCCATGTTACCTCCGGCTTGGTCGGGTGTCCCTAAGGACACAATTGGCCCTGTCTGCAGGTGGGAAGCCGGATGTGGGTATGTGTCCTGGTCGCTGCACTAGCGCCTCCGATGGTCAGTCGGGGCACCTGTTCAGGGGGGAGGGGAAACGGGGAGGGGGGGTAGCGTGATCCCCCTATGTGAAACGTCCCCCTGGTGAAACTCCTCACTGTCAGGTGAAAAGAAGAGCTGGTGACTCCACATGTATGGGAGGAGGCATGTGGTAGTCTGCAGCCCTCCCTGGATCGGCAGAGGGGGCGGAGCAGCGACCGGGACGGCTCGGAGAGTGGGGTAATCAGCTGGATGTAATTGGGAGGAAAAAAAATTCAAAAAAATATATCCAAAGATTTTTGGGACTGAGAAGGAAAACATCAACCGAGTTGAAAGTGCACACAACTGAGATGAAAGTACACACAGTGCGTGCTGGCATACAGCTGCAGTCAGCTACGCACCCGCTGACAACACAAAAACAAGAACGCTAAAGAGCTGTGGAGCCACAACCCCTTCTTCATGCGAGTATTATACTAGGATCTGGAAGTCAAGCAAATACCAAGGTTAGTCTTGAGTATCTGAAACCTTCTTACCTGCAGAGAGCTACAACATTCCTGAGTTTTGCAAAGCACACCAGCTAAACAACACAAGGCCCATTTGTTTGTCATCTCAACTTCAGCATCAGATATTTAAAATGTATTCAGATACATGTGCGTGCATGCGAGGGAGAGAGAGACAGCCCATCCCTCACCGGGGATAGTCGTGCTGCGGCGTGTACACGGCGCCTGGTCCTGCAGGCGTCTGATGGCCATCCCAGAACGGGTGGTCATAGGGGAGAGCAGGGCGGGGGAGCTGGTGGGCTGGACCTTCACGAAGTGCTGATTGTCTCCAGACCAGTCTGTTAGATGGACAACAACCAAGAAAATAACACTACAGAACAATTACATTTGAAAGGTGGTGGTGTTGGACCAAAGGGGATTACGGACCGGGCATGCCGGGCGAGTGCCCCGGGGCCCTGGACCACAAGGGGCCCCAAAAAGTCAGGGGTATTGTTTTCGCGTATAGTAGGGATCCCCAATCATACCCTACAAGGGATGTTTGTTCCAACCCTGCGTCGCAATGCAAGGCCTAAGCTAGTCTCTTGACGCAGGGGGCCCCAAGCTACAGCCTCTACTGATGCGGGGCCCCAAGCTACAAAGTCTCTATTGATGCGGGGCCCCAAGGTAATGCCTCTACTGATGCGGGGCCCCAAGCTACAAAGTCTCTATTGACGCAGGGGGCCCCAAGCTACAGCCTCTACTGATGCGGGGCCCCAAGCTACAAAGTCTCTATTGATGCGGGGCCCCAAGGTACAGCCTCTACTGATGCGGGGCCCCAAGGTACAAAGTCTCTATTGATGCGGGGCCCCAAGGTACAGCCTCTACTGATGCGGGGCCCCAAGATACAGTCTCTACTGATGCAGGGCCCCAAGCTACAGTCTCTACTGATGCAGGGCCCCAAGGTACAAAGTCTCTATTGATGCAGGGCCCCATGCTACAGTCTCTACTGATGCAGGGCCCCAAGGTACAAAGTCTCTATTGATGCGGGGCCCCATGCTACAGTCTCTACTGATGCAGGGCCCCAAGCTACAGTCTCTACTGATGCAGGGCCCCAAGCTACAGTCTCTACTGATGCAGGGCTCCAAGATACAGTCTCTACTGATGCAGGGCCCCAAGGTACAGTCTCTACTGATGCAGGGCCCCAAGGTACAAAGTCTCTATTGATGCGGGGCCCCAAGCTACAGTCTCTACTGATTTCTCCATTGATGCAAGTGACCTGAAATAATTGGACTGAAGCAATTCACATTATATGAGTGACTTAACTTTGTGTAGTATCACCATAACATCATCATACTTTCACAGTCTGCGACATAGGCAGGATAAGAAACCTGGAGTCGAAGCGGAAGCCTTTTTCGGTTGCTAGGGACTCGTTTGAAGCAGAGCCACAGATATTACAAATATAAACGTACTAAATATGTCGGGGGGGGGGTTCTAAATATATCACAATGCCAGTTTGAAGAGTTTGCGCCTTGCGTTTACATTGTAGCAATTAAGAGTGCAACATGTGTCTAGTGTTTACATTGTAGCAATTAAGAGTGCAACATGTGTCTAGTGTTTACATTGTAGCGTTGAGAGTGCAACAAAGTCTGACAGCGCAAACTCGATGATTATGATCAAATTCATTGTTTCATTGTGTATCGTTAAGCAAATGTGCTAGCTAGAATGCCCAAACTGAAAAATAATTAAACAGACAGTTTTACTAAAACATGGCCATATTTCACTAAATTATTTGCTCTGAAACAAACATTTATTTCCTCCCGGTAAGCCGTTGTAAGTGGGAAGAAGGCCTCACAATATGTGTGCGATGCGGTGAGCTGCTATTCTCATCTCTGTTTGCTTTGCGATTCAAAATTGTGTTGTACTTTGTAGTCGCCATCCGAATCCCATGCAGATTGGCATAGCGTCGACTACCATGTTGGGTATTTGCATTAGTTTTACATTTAACAATGTTCAGTATCGTTTGCGTAGCCTATCTGATGGGGCGCGGGGGGGATGGACGTGCGTGCCCTAGGGCCCCCTGGTGGGTTAATCCGGCCATGTGTTGGACAGACAGATACTGTCTTCCAGTAGAACAATGTTGTGATATAGTTGATGTAGGAGGCAGAGAGAAACAGACCTGTTGACACCGATTTTCTGGGACTGCAAACCAGGTGTAGCAGGACTACAAACCAGGTGTAGCAGGACTACAAACCAGGTGTAGCAGGACTACAAACAAGGTGTAGCAGGACTACAAACCAGCTGTAGCAGGACTACAAACCGGCTGTAGCAGGACTACAAACAAGGTGTAGCAGGACAACAAACCGGCTGTAGCAGGACTACAAACAAGGTGTAGCAGGACAACAAACCAGCTGTAGCAGGACTACAAACCAGCTGTAGCAGGACTACAAACAAGGTGTAGCAGCAGTTGCGGCTGGTGTGCCATCAACTCAGCAGTAAACAGTTCCCACCCTTGTAAAAATGGATCCTGAGACCAAAGCTAACACAGACAGTCTGATGTACTATGATGTACTACAAACTACATCACACTATATGGGAACACTGTTGTACAGTCATATTGGTTGTCATGGACACATCAGCATTATGTTTCCATCTCTTTTCCAACCCTTATGCGTTTGCCGCTGCACCAGTACTTGTCCTACCCAGTCAAAACATCTCAACAGCGGTATATGGAGGATGGAGAGCGTCTCCAACCATGGGAAAGATGGCTGGGTATTATTATGGAACCCGACTCCTTCATACACATGGGGGAAATAAAGATTTATTAAGGGAGAAAAGTCGCAGATTCCAGCTCTAATATGCAGCCTCACCCTCCTGGCTCCTCATGCCGACGATGAAGCGGTCCAGCTGACAGCGCAGGAAGTTACGCTCGTCCTCCAGCTCCTCGATGCGTTTCTGCAGCCAGGTGTTCTTCTCCAGCGAGACGTACAGGTGAGTCCTCAGGTTGTTGATCAGGATGATGGGGCTGTACTGAGGCGGCTCCGCCATCACCGACTCTGAAGCAGACGAGAGAGAGAGAGAGAGGGGATTTGAATTTTAAACAACTCTTTATTTTACATAAAACAAAACTTCAACAATGGCATATCCAAGGGTGTCCGGGCGGCGTGGCGGTCTATTCCGTTGCCTACCAACATGGGGATCACCGGCTCGAATCCCCGCGTTACCTCCGGCCTGGTCAGGTGTCACTACAGACACAACTGGCTGTGTCTGCAGGTGGGAAGACAGATGAGGGTATGTGTCCTGGTCGCTGCACTAGCCCCTCCTCTGGTCGGTCGGGGCGCCTGTTCGCCTGAATAAGCGGCTGGCGACTCCACATGTATCAGAGGAGGCATGTGGGAGTCTGCAGAGCGGGTGGAGCAGCGACCGGGATGGCTCGGAAGAGTGGGTTAACTAGCCAGATGCATTTGGGGAGAAAATATTGACTGCCAGCTCTCCCTGTAGGATCCTCCACTGCAGGTCAGCTGACCTTGTGCTCAGCAGGGCTTTATACAGCACCCTCCACACAGGCCTACAATCATCTGCCACTTTTGACCTCTTTCTCCATACAGTGTCCTTTCTCTCTCGTCAGCATTCTTTTGTTCATGGCTACAACACAACACTTGTACAAGACTTTCCCATCTAACATGCAAAGGTCCATTTTAGTAGCCAAATTTGAGACCAGCAGAGGTCCCGTTAGCCCACGTCTGGTCCATTTGGAGACCCAACTCAGGGAAAGAATCTCCACGATCAGGAGTCTCAGCCCCAACGACATAGTCTTACAGCGTGTTCAGTTCCTGCCTGGGGAGTCTTATAATCCACGCATTCAGGAAGTCTCTAGTGTGTCTGCTGGACCCTCAAGCCCAGCAGTGAAGCCGCTGCCTCAAGTGTCAAGAAGCTTCAGACCTGCAGCACCCGCTATGCGCTTCAATTTAAC
Organism: Lampris incognitus; assembly: GCF_029633865.1. Taxonomy (NCBI): domain Eukaryota; kingdom Metazoa; phylum Chordata; class Actinopteri; order Lampriformes; family Lampridae; genus Lampris; species Lampris incognitus. The sequence continues at coordinate 41,446,286 of NC_079228.1, read as the reverse complement.
CACTCCAGCTGAGCATAGCCTCCAGTTGAGACCTGGTTTGCGGTCATCCTGAATGTCCAGCCTGGCCCCACGGAGGCTCTTCCAGGAACCAAAACAGACGCCGTCGGCTCCAGTCTGCACCACTTACAGAGAGTCCAGGCTCTGAACAGTCCTCGATGGAAAGGTCGCGGGTCATGCACGCTCTTAAAAACGAAGTCGGTTTAAAACAAAGAAGCGTCTCAACCCAAACCCTGTACCTTCTTTAAAATGATGCTCATGAGAGGTCTCCACAGCACATCATCAGTCCCAGTGAGGCAAGGCTGCATGAACTGTAGTCTAGAAGCTGCTATACGCTGCTCTCTAGATGCACCAAACCCTGCCCTCCCTCCACTTCTGGTGGGTGTGGTGCACTCTGTGGTACCCAGTGCAGTTTATCCCCTAAGAAGTTCACCAGAGCAGACTGTACTTGTTTTTTAGCAATCCGGCGGGGGCGGGGTGGGGGTTTCATACACGTTAGCTCGTGCCAGAGGGTGGAGGCCGCCAAACCATGAACAATCAAACCTCTTCCTCTGCAAGACATCCGTGGCAACAGCCATCTCCACTTTTCTAACCCCCCCCCCCCCCCCAGTTTTTCCTCAACAGTCTGGTCATCACCTAGAAACACTCCCAGGTCCTTGAAACCTCCCCTCTCCCAACGGAGCCCTCCTGGCAGCTCAGGGAGACCTGCGGACCACTTTCCGACCGCCAAGGCTAAACTTTTTGCCCAATTTACTTTAGCGGCTGAGAGATTCCCAAAACCTCTCACAACAGTTTCAATCAAATCTACGTCATCTTGACAGAGAGAGAGAGAGAGAACAAAGAAGGGCATCTCCTCCAGGTCGACCTTCATCCTTAAAAGGCCTCTGGCGGCACTTTGCCGCCAGTATGAATAATCTTTATCATGTCAGCTATTACTATTGCGTCCTTACATAGTTAGACAGCGTTCTTATTCCTGTCCAGTGATGTGTCCTCCCTGCATCTGACAATTCACACTCACTCATGGCATGGTTGTTATACTGATGGGCGTCAGTGTACATCTACTGTGTACTGCGATGCTGCTGCTGCTCACCACCACCGGTAAACATACCATGAAGTCTGGTTATGAGAGACACCCTGCTCTCAGGGTGGCAGGGATGCTGGAGACACCCCACCCTGGACAGGCCGCCAGGCCATCACACAGGGCCGAGAGAGAGAGAGAGAGAGAGAGAGAGAGAGAGAGAGAGAGAGAGAGACCTAGGAACAAGTTAGTACGGCCGAGTCACCTGACCTACATGTCTTCGAGTCACCTGACCTACAGGTCTTTGGACTGTGGGGGGAAACCGGAGCCCCCGGAGGAAACCCACCCAGACACGGGGGAGAACATGTAAACTCCACACAGAGGACGACCCGGGACCACCCCTGTTGTGACTTCTCTTATGTACACTATTGTAGTGTTACTATTCGTGGGTTACTAACTTAATCACTAATATATATATAAGTACACGGAGACGAGGATGCGGCACAAGTCTGATCTTTACTGACGGAGACATCACACACTACTAGGCCCGACCAGTGTATTACAGAACTCGGTAGTGGTGACAGTCCAACACAATCGAGCACCGAGTGCTCGATCCAATACACCACAACCCCCAAGGTTGGACCACCTCGGGGCTCGAACCCAGGACCTTCTTGCTGCGAGGCGACCGCGATGACCACCGCGCCGCCGTCTTAAGTCACTTTGCATAAAAGACATTCAGGATAAAAGCTCAACACACTCCTCTCGCCATACCCTGGTTCTGGTTGATGTGATATATAGAGCGCCTCTCCACGTTCTCCTTGTTCTCCTCCAGGAGTAAGGGCACCTCGTAGGAATCCGGATACATTTCAGCCCCTGAAGAATGAGGCACATCTGGCGAATAAGCACACGCGCACACACACGCGCACGCGCACACACACACGCGCACACACGCGCACACACACACACACACACACACACGCGTAAACGTTAAGACCCCCGAGACCACGGCCAGCAGGGAGGAGAGAACAAGTGCTCTGGGATACAAAGTAGCAGCTCTTCCGACTGGTACCAGTTTGTTAACTTGTAGCAGGTCTTCCGACTGGTACCAGTTTGTTAACTTGTAGCAGGTCTTCCGACTGTTACCAGTTTAACAGGTCTTCCGACTGTTACCAGTTTGTTAACTGGTAGCAGGTCGTCCGACTGTTACCAGTTTAACAGGTCTTCCGACTGGTACCAGTTTAACAGGTCTTCCGACTGGTACCAGTTTGTTAACTGGTAGCAGGTCTTCCGACTGGTACCAGTTTGTTAACTGGTAACAGGTCTTCCGACTGGTACCAGTTTGTTAACTGGTAGCAGATCTTCCGACTGGTCCCAGTTTGTTAACTGGTAGCAGGTCTTCCGACTGTTACCAGTTTGTTAACTGTTACCAGTTTGTTAACTGGTAGCAGGTCGTCCGACTGTTACCAGTTTAACAGGTCGTCCGACTGTTACCAGTTTAACAGGTCTTCCGACTGGTACCAGTTTGTTAACTGGTAGCAGGTCTTCCGACTGGTACCAGTTTGTTAACTGGTAACAGGTCTTCCGACTGGTACCAGTTTGTTAACTGGTAGCAGATCTTCCGACTGGTCCCAGTTTGTTAACTGGTAGCAGGTCTTCCGACTGTTACCAGTTTGTTAACTGTTACCAGTTTGTTAACTGGTAACAGGTCTTCCGACTGGTACCAGTTTATTAACTGGTAGCAGGTCTTCCGACTGGTACCAGTTTGTTAACTGGTAGCAGGTCTTCCGACTGTTACCAGTTTGTTAACTGGTAGCAGGTCTTCCGACTGTTACCAGTTTGTTAACTGTTAGCAGGTCTTCCGACTGTTACCAGTTTGTTAACTGGTAGCAGGTCTTCCGACTGTTACCAGTTTGTTAACTGGTAGCAGGTCTTCCGACTGTTACCAGTTTGTTAACTGTTAGCAGGTCTTCCGACTGTTACCAGTTTGTTAACTGGTAGCAGGTCTTCCGACTGTTACCAGTTTGTTAACTGGTAGCAGGTCTTCCGACTGTTACCAGTTTGTTAACTGTTAGCAGGTCTTCCGACTGTTACCAGTTTGTTAACTGGTAGCAGGTCTTCCGACTGTTGTTAACTGGTAGCAGGTCTTCCGACTGTTGTTAACTGGTAACAGGTCTTCCGACTGGTACCAGTTTGTTAACTGGTAACAGGTCTTCCGACTGTTGTTAACCGGTAACAGGTCTTCCGACTGGTACCAGTTTGTTAACTGGTAACAGGTCTTCCGACTGGTACGTTTGTTAACTGGTAGCAGGTCTTCCGACTGTTACCAGTTTGTTAACTGGTAACAGGTCTTCCGACTGGTACCAGTTTGTTAACTGGTAACAGGTCTTCCGACTGGTACGTTTGTTAACTGGTAGCAGGTCTTCCGACTGTTACCAGTTTGTTAACTGGTAGCAGGTCTTCCGACTGGTACCAGTTTGTTAACTGGTAGCAGGTCTTCCGACTGGTACCAGTTTGTTAACTGGTAACAGGTCTTCCGACTGTTACCAGTTTGTTAACTGGTAGCAGGTCTTCCGACTGTTACCAGTTTGTTAACTGGTAGCAGGTCTTCCGACTGGTACGTTTGTTAACTGGTAGCAGGTCTTCCGACTGTTACCAGTTTGTTAACTGGTAGTTCCACCCGGTCCAGCCGGAGTCACCCCGGAACCGACCTATCTGTGCGGGTACCTGTTTGGCGCGTCTCGTCCATGCTGTTCGGGGTCCTGACAGACCGGTCTCGCCGCCTTACGCCCGCTTATACGACGGTAATACGGCTGAAACGACGCCAGCCAGGCCCCTCGCGCAGCAGTTACCTGATTATAAGTGGCGCCGCCAGGTGTTCGCGTTTACGCATGCGCACTGCTGTTTTCCCCCCTCCGCAACGCCGCTTTCGTCTTGTTTCACACTGTTTCGCCGCCTGGTGACGTCACGGTTTACTCTCCCCGGGCGTGTTTCTCCCGTCCTCTGCTTTTATTAATCGAACGGTTGATTGATTTATTGATTGAACGCTGAACGCCGTTTTCCACCGTCGGGTGGGGGGGGGGGGAGGGTTACACGGGGACTCGAACCGCCGACCCCTGCCTTAGGCGGGACGGCCTACGAAGCTCCCACCGGTCTCCTACTGACGCGCTACACCTGTGGGCGGAGTCGGGGAGAGGTGGATGCGGAAGCGAGCGGTGGAAGGAGAGGGAGAGGGAGAGAGAGAGAGAGAGAGAGAGAGAGAGAGAGAGAAGGAAAGGAAGGAAAGATAAAACAGAACCCATCGAACCAGGGTAAACCCAGCGGATCGGCTTGTCGCCGGGCGAACCACGCGGCGGGACACGGTGAGAGGCCAGGCCAGACCGGACCGGACCAGACCAGACCGGACCAGGCTGGCGGGGTATGTGGTGGTGGCAGCGGGCTGTAGCGGACGTGTCTGGGCCAGTCTGCCCTCAGTAGGGTCGCTCTGCGCCTGTCGCAGGGAACGTAGAGGAGCTGGTGTCCTCACGTCTGGTGACGTTTAGTTCTGCAGAACTACTTCGTACTTCTGCAGCCTGCAGCCCTCGGGCCACCGCCATGACCACGTGTAATACCTTAGACAACAAGCCAGTGTACTTTTATTTCACATTTGTTGTAATTGCAAAAGGTACACTTGAATAGTAATACGTAGTCCAGACGGTTTGCAGGAATACTTTCTATTGACTTTAACAAGTACACATACATGTATACGTCTATAAACTACAAAAAGGGGCAATTTCGTCCCAAACAGAGACATGATAGTATAATAACTACATCTTTACTTCCCTTATATTTAGGTGTACTTCAGTACACGTTATAAAAGTATAGTTTCGGAAGGAACGCAGTGTTTTGGTTGTTCCAGGTCAGGGATGATGGGCAGCGTGACCCAGAAAGGGCCGGTGGGGGTGCAGATCTTTGTTCCAACCAAGCCGTAACACACCTGAGTCTGCAAACCAAGGTCCTTAGCAAAGACACACCTGAGTCTGCAAACCAAGGTCCTTAGCAAAGACACACCTGAGTCTGCAACCAAGGTCCTTCAAAGACACACCTGAGTCTGCAAACCAAGGTCCTTAGCAAAGACACACCTGAGTCTGCAAACCAAGGTCCTCTAAAGACACACCTGAGTCTGCAAACCAAGGTCCTTCAAAAACACACCTGAGTCTGCAAACCAAGGTCCTTCAAAGACACACCTGAGTCTGCAAACCAAGGTCCTCTAAAGACACACCTGAGTCTGCAAACCAAGGTCCTTCAAAGACACACCTGAGTCTGCAAACCAAGGTCCTTCGAAGACACACCTGAGTCTGCAAACCAAGGTCCTTCAAAGACACACCTGAGTCTGCAAACCAAGGTCCTTAGCAAAGACACACCTGAGTCTGCAAACCAAGGTCCTTAGCACTGGCTGACTAACAGAACCAGGTGTGTAACTGCTTGGTTGGAACAAAGACCTGCACCCCCACCGGCCCTTTCTGAATGAATGCATGAATGCATGCCTTAATTTGTCATTGCACAGCTGTACAATGAAATTAAGTGCAAATGCCGTGGTATAAAAACAAATATATATATAAAAATACAACTAGACACATTTGCAGCACAATCAACACATAATGCATGCGTAAGTGTAAAACTAAGTGTAATATCTATTACGCTAGATGGTCTGTGTATCACACTAACCCGAGTCAGAGTGTTTCTTTGCACAAGCCAGATGTACAGGTGTAATTGCACAGTTTCAGGATATTGTTGCAGCCTTAGAGGTTGTTACCAGGGTTCACTTGGGTAGAAACTGTTCAGAAGTCTGGAAGTACGGGTCGGGATCTTGCTGCCCCGTCCCTATATCTGGGTTGCAGATTTCCAAACATCAGGAAATGGTGTGTTGCACACAAACGCTCATTCATCCCCCCCCCCCCCCCATGACTGAAGTCCCTCTTCCAAACCTTGCTCCTGCTCCCGTACGTCTGCTTTAGTTTTTATGTCTTTATCTAAAACCGGTGTCTCGGACGCACTTCGCATGTGTATCAGAATCAGGCTTCACAGGCGAAGTAATACTGGATCTTTGTCCCCCTCCCAGGTCATCATGGGGTTGTGCAATGGCCTGTCCCACTGCAAGCTTGCTCTGGCCTTTGCAGTGCTGATGGACTTGCTGGGTGGAGCCGCCCTGCTGGTGGGAGTCTTCGCCCCTCTGGAGATCAAAGGGAGAGACTTTGGAGACCTGTTTGTCTACACAGGTATGTTTGCCTGAAAGGCTGTGAAAAGATGGCGGCCTCGCAGATCTCGAGATAAATACGTTGTGGGGTAATATGCTCCGTATGTTCACCAGCACACAGTACACAGGACAGGGCGTCCGTTCAGACAAACGATCTGATGAATTAATCCATGTCATCGCTCACTGCACCAACCTCACAGCGTGTCTGTCCACCCACCCTGATAGGTGTTACATGTGTAGAGCTCACATCATATCATACCGCCTCATACATCAAACCATAACATATCATATCACAGCAGACAAAAGCGCTATAGCTAGGTAGGTATAAAGCTCTGGTGAGATGCTACCTCATGAGAACCAGAAGATAAGATTACCCTAATTATAGCTAGGTAGGTATAAAGCTCTGGTGAGAAGTTACCTCATGAAAGGCAGAAGATAAAATTACCCAAATTTTTCCATGACAATCTTAGCGGGCATTTCAGCCTTATTTTTATCCCTTTGATTTTGTTAGTTTCTTTTTTGGGGGGGGGGTATTCCCCCTCCATTTTCCCCCCTTTTTTCTCCCAATTGTACTTGGCCAATTATCCCACTCTTCCGAACTGTCCCGGTCACTGCTCCACCCCTTCTGCTGATCCGGGGGGGGGCTGCAGACTACCACATGTCTCCTCCCATACGTGAGGAGTTGCCAGCCGCTTCTTTTCACCTGACAGTGAGGAGTTTCACCAGGGGGACGTAGTGCGTGGGAGGATCACGCTACTCCTCCCCAGTTCTCCTTCCCCACAGAACAGGCACCCCGACTGATCAGAGGAGGCGCTAGTGCAGCGACCAGGACATACACCCACATTCAGCTTCCCACCCACAGACACGGCCAATTGTGTCTGTAGGGACGCCCGACCAAGCCGGAGGTAACACGTGGATTTGAGCCGGAGATCCCCGTGTTTGTAGGCAACGGAATAGACCGCCACGCTACCCAGACACCGTTAGTTTCTTTTAATAGGCATTTTAATTTGAAAAATAAGGAGTACTGACTCTTAGGTTGACCCCTAGACAGTCATTACACCAAGCAAACTGACATAAGAGCCTGGTGGTTCTGACTTACTCATACATATGATCCTCATGGAACAGAGGAAAAAAACACAAAACAACCACTACAAAAGAAAAACAGTGCAATAAGCTTAAAAAAAAAAAAGAAAACAAAAAAAGTGTTTAATTAGCCAAGCATTTTTGGTCTGTCCATCCTCTGGAAGTGACGTATAACCTCAGCTGTGTGTGCAGGCGCCCTGTTGGTGCTGATGTCGCTGGCCGGGTGGGTGATGTGGTACAGCGGGAACATCGAGGGTCTGACCTCCCGGAAGGAGCTGGGACACATCGGCAGCGCCGTGGACCGCCTGGCGCGCACCCTCAGCCGCAAGATCCGCGTCTATAGGGGCCACCACTGATCCCGGACAGGGGTTGGAGGGGGAGGGCGTCGGCCATATTGCCTGGTAAGGATCCTTACATGCACAGTTAAATTCACTAAATGACACAGGCAGACCAAGTGGGAGGTTATCTGGAGTCAGACAGAGAAGAAACTATCTGGAGTCAGACAGAGAAGAAGCTAACTTGAGTCAGACAGAGAAGAAGCTATCTGGAGTCAGACAGAGAAGAAACTATCTGGAGTCAGACAGAGAAGAAGCTATCTGGAGTCAGACAGAGAAGAAACTATCTGGAGTCAGACAGAGAAGAAGCTAATGAGTCAGACAGAGAAGAAGCTATCTGGAGTCAGACAGAGAAGAAGCTATCTGGAGTCAGACAGAGAAGAAGCTATCTGGAGTCAGACAGAGAAGAAGCTATCTGGAGTCAGACAGAGAAGAAGCTATCTGGAGTCAGACAGAGAAGAAACTATCTGGAGTCAGACAGAGAAGAAGCTAATGAGTCAGACAGAGAAGAAGCTATCTGGAGTCAGACAGAGAAGAAGCTAACTTGAGTCAGACAGAGAAGAAGCTATCTGGAGTCAGACAGAGAAGAAGCTAATGAGTCAGACAGAGAAGAAGCTATCTGGAGTCAGACAGAGAAGACGCTAACTGGAGTCAGACAGAGAAGAAGCTATCTGGAGTCAGACAGAGAAGAAGCTATCTGGAGTCAGACAGAGAAGAAGCTATCTGGAGTCAGACAGAGAAGAAGCTATCTGGAGTCAGACAGAGAAGAAGCTATCTGGAGTCAGACAGAGAAGAAGCTAACTGGAGTCAGACAGAGAAGAAGCTAACTGGAGTCAGTCAGAGAAGAAGCTATCTGGAGTCTGGAGTCAGACAGAGAAGAAGCTATCTGGAGTCAGACAGAGAAGAAGCTATCTGGAGTCTGAAGTCAGACAGAGAAGAAGCTATCTGGAGTCAGACAGAGAAGAAGCTATCTGGAGTCAGACAGAGAAGAAGCTATCTGGAGTCAGACAGAGAAGACGCTAACTGGAGTCAGACAGAGAAGACGCTAACTGGAGTCAGACAGAGAAGAAGCTAACTGGAGTCAGTCAGAGAAGAAGCTATCTGGAGTCTGGAGTCAGACAGAGAAGAAGCTATCTGGAGTCAGACAGAGAAGAAGCTATCTGGAGTCAGACAGAGAAGAAGCTAACGAGTCAGACAGAGAAGAAGCTATCTGGAGTCAGACAGAGAAGAAGCTAACTGCAGTCAGACAGAGAAGAAGCTATCTGGAGTCAGACAGAGAAGAAGCTATCTGGAGTCAGACAGAGAAGAAGCTATCTGGAGTCAGACAGAGAAGAAGCTATCTGGAGTCAGACAGAGAAGAAGCTATCTGGAGTCAGACAGAGAAGAAGCTAACGAGTCAGACAGAGAAGAAGCTATCTGGAGTCAGACAGAGAAGAAGCTATCTGGAGTCAGACAGAGAAGAAGCTATCTGGAGTCAGACAGAGAAGAAGCTATCTGGAGTCAGACAGAGAAGAAGCTAACTGCAGTCAGACAGAGAAGAAGCTATCTGGAGTCAGACAGAGAAGAAGCTATGTGGAGACAGACAGAGAAGAAGCTATCTGGAGTCAGACAGAGAAGAAGCTATCTGGAGTCAGACAGAGAAGAAGCTAACTGCAGTCAGACAGAGAAGAAGCTATCTGGAGTCAGACAGAGAAGAAGCTATGTGGAGTCAGACAGAGAAGAAGCTATGTGGAGACAGACAGAGCAGTCGAGGTTTTGTGTTACAGGCTACCGGGACTGAAGTGTAATCGGTACAAACCATAATCTGTTCCAGCCAATCGCATGAATCAGCAGAGACCTGTGAGGAACTTGTACACTTGATAATGATATCTTCTTCATTTACATCCTTGTGTCAGCCACAAATTCCATTTCATGTTTTATGCTGAAGCCAACTTGGCCTTTGGGGTTACAATAAAGAGCAGAACAGTTTTTGAAAAGTACAGAAAATCTTGAAATATTCGCTCTGTGATGATAAGTGATAAAATAAATGATAATCGTATGGTCTTTGAACACTTTGTGTATTGCACAGGAGGTCTTGGTGGTTATACGAGAAGATGGCTGCTGGCATTGAAGTTATTGCCTGTAAATTGAATTAATTATTAATTTTTCTGTGTTTTTGATGGCCAAATAAACCAAAGTCAGGTTAGATTCATCCCCAATAGCCCTAAATTCCCGTTGCAGTCTTAGAGGATACATCTGATATCTACAGTAGATATGTGTAATTACGTAGTGTAACGACCATGAATGACTAGACTCGCCAGCCCTTGGCTAACGGGTCGGTGAGACCGTGAGGACGGCCTCACAGTCTCACTTCTGACACCATTATAGTGAATTCAGGTCGCAGTCGGGAAGCGAACCCGGGTCGCCCACACCATGGGGAAGTGCGCTAACCAATCAACTAAAGGGTCCGACCCGTTAGCCAAGGGCTGGAGGTTCTAGTGGTCATTACAGTAGCGAGAGTGGAGGTTGGAATAAATGTAGTAAAACACGTTCATTTGTCTGATCGCTCATTTTACATCATATCTTATGCGGACCCAAATGTGGTACACTGTATTGTTTGTAGCTGTGGGGAATTAGCTTGGTAGCACGATGTGGTGGTGTTGACATTCGAACTGCCTGATCCCGCCCAGCGTATGACACCCCCAACCGAAAGCTTCCAATCTGCAAAACACAAACCCAGGTGGGGAAAAAGGATGGATTGTATAGAAATGAAAACTTGGAGGAATATGTGCAAAGGAAACTACAGAGGCCCTGAAGTCATTTTCCATCCATTATCCAAGCTGCCCAATCAAGGTCGCACGATGCTGGAGCCTATCCCAGCAGTCATTGGGCAGCAGGCGGAGAGACACCCTGGACAGGTCACAGGGCCAACACACACACACACACATTCATACCTAGGGACAATCTAGTACGGCCGAGTCACCTGACCTCCATGTCTTTGGACTGTGGGAGGAAACCGGAGCCCCCAGAGGAAACCCATGCAGACATGGGGAGAACATGCAAACTCCACACAGAGGATGACCAGGAGCGACCCCCTCCCTTCCACTGCCCTCCCCCCCAAGGTTGGACAATCCTGGGGTTCGAACCCAGGACCTTCTTGCTGTGAGGTGACCCTCTAACCACTGCGCTGCCCTTTTTCCCAGGCTAATATTCATGTTGTGGATGAAATCTGGAGGAGTTGGGGCGGCACGGTGGTTAATGTGGTCGCCTCACAGCAAGAAGGTCCTGGGTTCGAACCCTGGGGTAGTCCAACCTTGGGGGTGGTCCCGGGTCGTCCTCTGTGTGGAGTTTGCATGTTCTCCCCGTGTCTGCGTGGGTTTCCTCCGGGTGCTCCGCTTTCCTCCCACAGTCCAAAGACATGTAGGTCAGGTGAATCACTGTACTAACTTGTCTCTAGGTGTGTGTGGGTCCTGTGATGGCCTGGCAGCCTGTCCAGGGTGTCTCCCCGCCTGCCGCCCAATGACTGCTGGGATAGGCTCCAGCATCCCCACGACCCTGAGTAAGGATAAGCGGTTTGGATAATGGATGGACGGACGGATGGACGGATGGATGGACGGATGATATCTATTGAACAGCCTGTCATGCTGTTGGACAATAAAGGAATGAGATTTGAGTGACTGCATGCAGCATGAGGATGGTGTGTTTGATGCTATCTGTCATACATGATGTGTCATCCCTCTGTTATTCAGTACGCAGTTTATGTTGAAAAAAACACTAAAATGTGTATTTCTGTCTGTCCTTCTGTCCACTGTTGAACTCTGCAGGGCTTTTACAGCTACTGTTGGGGGATGTACAGACGACTGTGGCCGCGGCGTCGCTCTGTGGACTCACTGCGGCCTGCTGAACCAGTCTGCTGACACCCGGATCTGTCAGCATCAGTGTTGGATATGAACATTTCATAAAGCCGTGACGTCTCTGTCACTGAATTACACGCAGAAGACCAGTGTTGAAAACCGGCAAATACACAAAGCCCATTTCAGCTGTCACTATCATGAGTGGCCAGTCTGCTCACGTTTTGTACTGTTTTTGATAGTTTGTGTGGTTTCATATGGTGTGAAGGTCATGATTTAGTTCTGGTTTTGTGGTGTCAGGGTTTTCATAGCGGCTGTATTCCAGTGTTAAAACGCAGCAGGAGCCTTGTGCTCCGCGTCCAGCTTTCATGGAAAGCTTTAATAAATTACCACTTTTTCACCGCTTAATGCTCCAAAATACATGATTTACCCGAACCAGCCTTCCGAGTCCTCTGTTATTTCCAGAACAAAAGAGATTTTTTTTTTAACTGTTAAAGTGGAAACGTGACAAACGACGGTCGGCTTGTGATGTGGGTCTTTGTCTTGATTCAAACCACCTCACACGATCAAGTCACCAGGACATCCATCCCCCATCCAAACCGCTTATCCTGCTCTCAGGGTGCTGGAGCCTATCCCAGCAGTCACTGGGCGGCAGGCGGGGAGACACCCTGGACAGGCCGCCAGGCCATCACAGGGCACACAGACACATTAGTGTGGCCGAGTCACCTGACCTACATGTCTTTGGACTGTGGGAGGAAACCGGAGCCCCCGGAGGAAACCCACCCAGACACGGGGAGAACATGCAAACTCCACACAGAGGACGACCCGGGACCACCCCCAAGGCTGGACTACCCCGGGGCTCGAACCCAGGACCTTCTTGCTGTGAGGCGACTGCGCTAACCACTGTGCCGCCCACATCCAGCGATATTTCTTTTAAAATGATTTTCATCTTGATGTCGTCTTTTCCCATAACCAGCCTGTCGCCTTCAAACTGGCCGATGGCTTTCATTTGGCTGCATTTGAACTGCTTTGGACTGGCATGTATCGGTGATTTATGTCACCAAATTTATCCACACCGCTTATCCTGCCCTCAGGGTCGGAGGATGCTGGAGCCTATCCCAGCAGTCATTGGGCGGCAGGCGGGGAGACACCCTGGACAGGCCGCCAGGCCATCACAGGGCACGATAAACAATTTTACCACATTTTTAAGGGAGGAACAGTATGATTTTGTAAAATCGAAAATCTAAGCGGAAAATCAGAGCCATTGACATTCCGTTATCAGACCTGACAGTTTCTGACCTATTTTTCTCCCGATCTTGTCAGTCACCTACGTTGCATACTGGCCCCCAACCCATCACGTATTTTATCAAATTTGATAGGTTTTGGCAGCACAGTGGTCCAGTGGTCAGCACTGTTGCCTCACAGCACGAAGGTCCTGGGTTCGAACCCCGGGCCATCCCAGGGCCTTTATGAGTTTGCATGTTCTGCCCAGGTTCTGCATGGGTTTCTTCCGGGTGCTCTGGTTTCCTCCCCCCATCAAGAAGACATGCATGTCAGGGTTAATTTGTCTGTTTATCAGGATCCTCGTTAGCTGTGCCCCAAAGCACCGCTAGTCTTACTGGGGTCCACACAAAAACAATACATTTAAAACAAACATTTAAAAACAAGAGACAGAGTAAAACAAAAATAAAACAAACAAATAGCAAAAACCTACATTAAACTTTACAGCACACATAAGTCGTCATCCAACAGCAGGTTAATACTCCTGCCTGTGCCCCTGAGCAAGGCGATGGAAGGAAGGAGTGGCGTTGGTCCCCGGGCGCTGCAGCTGCCCACTGCTCCTGTGCAATAGGATGGTTGCATGCAGAGAGTAGACTTCATTTGCATGTATGTACAAAATGACTAACAGAGTATTCTGTTCTTATACTACGACCACTGGGCCCACTCAAGCCAGTGTACCGAAACGTTCTTCCAGAACGACGGGGTTGTGCTTGGCCACATTTGACCCAACACGACCCAACCTGAATCGGTTCTGGCTCTGTGGCTGTTTAACATGTGACAGCCATGGCGACACCTGAGGTCAGCGGCCCTTAAATACCCCGTGATGCCTTGCTGAGCTAAATAAGTCAGAGGGACTTAGCATACGCAGGGGTTCCCCCTTGTTGACAGGGTGAGCATTGACTAACGAGGCAATCAAGCCGCTTGGCGTGTTTTCAGGAGCCGGGCGCCGGTTAACTTGCCAGCATGTCATCATGGATCACTGCCAAGGGCCAAAGATGTCAAAGTTCAGTTTGGGGACCGTGTTAGGTGAGAGATTTCCACTAGCCCGCTTACTGAGAAGGCTCCCAACCGCGGGTTTGATAACTGAGTTACAGGATTGCCAAGTGGGCTAGTTAGCATACTGGCAGTGGGAAGGTACATCACACGGCCGCTGGGAAGGAGCAACCTGTGTCCTCCTACATCCAGGGGAAGTCACATGACCATCACCCCCACTCCCACTTGCCTGTACGTCACATGGGGGCGTCAAAGATGGCAAGACCGTAGGGTCCAGCTCATTAGACCAATGAGATGAGAGACGGCTAGCCGGTGTTAGCCGACTAAACCCTGTCAACACCTCCATCAGTCCTCTACTATATCTACACCCTTTATATCCTTTATACACGGACACCTCCATCACTGTCCTCTACATCTACACCCCTTTACATCCTGTATACATGGACTCCTCCATCATCGTGCTCTACATCTACACCCCTTTACATCCTGTATACATGGACTCCTCCATCATCGTGCTCTACATCTACACCCCTTTACATCCTGTATACACGGACACCTCCATCACCGTCCTCTACATCTACACCCCTTTACATCCTGTATACATGGACTCCTCCATCATCGTGCTCTACATCTACACCCCTTTACATCCTGGATAGAGGGACACCTCCATCACCGTCCTCTACATCTACACCCCTTTATATCCTGTATACATGGACACCTCCATCACTGTCCTCTACATCTACACCCCTTTACATCCTGTATACACGGACACCTCCATCACCGTCCTCTACATCTACACCCCTTTATATACTGTAAACATGGACACCTCCATCACCGTCCTCTACATCTACACCCCTTTACATCCTGTATACATGGACACCTCCATCACCGTCCTCTACATCTACACCCCTTTACATCCTGTATACACGGACACCTCCATCACCGTCCTCTACATCTACACCCCTTTACATCCTGTATACATGGACTCCTCCATCATCGTGCTCTACATCTACACCCCTTTACATCCTGGATAGAGGGACACCTCCATCACCGTCCTCTACATCTACACCCCTTTATATCCTGTATACACGGACACCTCCATCACCGTCCTCTACATCTACACCCCTTTACATCCTGTATAGATGGACTCCTCCATCACCGTGCTCTACATCTACACCCCTTTACATCCTGTGTACATGGACACCTCCATCACTGTCCTCTACATCGACACCCTTTTATATCCTTTATACATGGACACCTCCATCACCGTCCTCTACATCTACACCCCTTTACATCCTGTATACATGGACTCCTCCATCACCGTCCTCTACATCTACACCCCTTTACATCCTGTATACATGGACTCCTCCATCACCGTGCTCTACATCTACCCCCCTTTACATCCTGGATAGAGGGACACCTCCATCACCGTCCTCTACATCTACACCCCTTTACATCCTGTATACATGGACACCTCCATCACCGTCCTCTACATCTACACCCTTTATATCCTGTATACATGGACACCTCCATCACTGTCCTCTACATCTACACCCCTTTATATACTGTAAACATGGACACCTCCATCACCGTCCTCTACATCTACACCCCTTTACATCCTGTATACATGGACACCTCCATCACCGTCCTCTACATCTACACCCTTTATATCCTGTATACATGGACACCTCCATCACTGTCCTCTACATCTACACCCCTTTATATACTGTCAACACCTCCATCAGTCCTCTACTATATCTACACCCTTTATAGCCTTTATACACGGACACCTCCATCACTGTCCTCTACATCTACACCCCTTTACATCCTGTATACATGGACTCCTCCATCATCGTGCTCTACATCTACACCCCTTTACATCCTGTATACATGGACACCTCCATCACTGTCCTCTACATCTACATCCCTTTACATCCTGTGTACATGGACACCTCCATCACTGTCCTCTACATCTACACCCTTTATATCCTGTCAACACCTCCATCAGTCCTCTACATCTACACCCCTTTATATCCTGTATACACGGACACCTCCATCACTGTCCTCTACATCTACACCCTTTTATATCCTGTATACACGGACACCTCCATCACCGTCCTCTACATCTACACCCCTTTACATCCTGTATACACGGACACCTCCATCACTGTCCTCTACATCTACACCCCTTTACATCCTGTATACACGGACACCTCCATCACTGTCCTCTACATCTACACCCCTTTACATCCTGTATACATGGACACCTCCATCACTGTCCTCTACATCTACACCCTTTATATCCTGTATACACGGACACCTCCATCACCGTCCTCTACATCTACACCCTTTATATCCTGTGTACATGGACACCTCCATCACTGTCCTCTCCATCTAAACTAGCCAAATATCTTATTCTGTAAGACCTGTATCACACAGATTCATCAGCGGATGGCGTCATCCTGAGTACTTTGCACTTTCCCAGTCGGTGACTGAAATGCCATGGGTGTTGTCATTTTGTTTGTTTTGTTTTGCTTTTTATTTTTCTCCCCAGTTCCACCTGGCCAATCACCCCACTCTTCTGAGCCGTCCCGGTCTCTGCTCCACCCCCTCTGTTGACCCGGGGAGGGCTGCAGACTACCACATGCCTCCTCCCATACATGTGGAGTCGCCAGCCGCTTCTTTTCACCTGACAGTGAGGAGTTTCACCAGGAGGACGTAGCGCGTGGGAGGATCACGCTACCCCCCCTCCCCCAAACAGGTGCCCCCGACCGACCAGAGGAGGCGCTAGTGCAGCCACCAGGACACATACCCACATCCGGCTTCCACCTGCAGACACAGCCAGTTGTGTCTGTAGGGACACCCGACCAAGCCGGAGGTAACACGGGGATTCGAACCGTCGATCCCCGTGTTGCTAGGCAACGGAATAGACCGCTGTGCTAACCAGATGCCCGTTTGTTTTGTTTTGTTTTGTTTTTTACACTCACAGCAAAACTGGAAAAGTTATGGATTTGAAAATTAGGTTTTCTCGAAAATCACACACTCCAGTTTTTATGAATGCCACAGAAATAATCAATACCACCTATTACCCCCCCCCCCGCCTCACACACACACACACACACACACACACACATTGGAAATATGTGTTCTTAGCTCAACCTAACTAGCTTTTGTTATTCTTGTCATTCATGATTTCCTCACCTCCACGTCTCCATTCCCCCCTTTCAGGCACCTGCTAAATCCTCCTTACACTGCAAGCACCAACACCCCCCCCCCACCCACCCACCTCTATTTCCATCTCTTCAACTTTATTTTAATCCTCTTCTCCCTCCCATCAAAGGAGTCCCAGTGGTGAACCCGGGTCTAAACCTGGATGTGGAGCAAAGGTGAGATTAGTGGCAGGGCAAAGCTCTGAGCTTCCTGCAGAACCAGGGGATACAAACTACTAAGCCAATAAATCCATACTCTCTGGGTATTTCGAGCATAGAAGGAAAATCCCCTTTCTAAAAAAAGGGAAGGAAAGATCGGACAAACATGCCGAGAAACGGACTGGTGGAAGAAGGCGATAAAAGCATAAACTTGCTGATGAAATAAGATGTGAGGCACAATACGTCATTTTCAGTTGTTTTACGCATCCGTACACTCACACATCGGTTCACAGGTCCAACTACACACTACAAACACACACACACGTGACATTCAGTAGCACACCGGTGTACATATGGACAAAGACGTTTGTTGGGGTGTTGTGTTTAAACGCACGACGACCTCATTAAAGTGAAGGCTTTGCATGTTGAAGTCTTGCAGGTCGTGGATGAGAAGGCCAGTGATTTTGGAGACGGTGTGTATGATACCACGTCCCGGTATTACACACACCGTAATCTGCCACCGTGGCAGACCGGGGTGGTGGTTCCCGTATTTAAAAAAGGGGACCGGAGGGTGTACTCCAGTTATTGGTGCGTCACGGTGCTCAGCCTCCCTGGGAAAGTCTACTCTAGGTTGTTGGAAAGGAGGCTCCGACCCATTGTCGAACCTCAGATCCAGGAGGAACAATACGGATTCCGTCCTGGCCCTGGAACAACGGACCAACTCTTTACCCTTGCGGAAGTGCCGAGGAAGCATGGGAGTTTGATCAGCCAGTCTACATGTGTTTTGTGGACTTGGAGAAGGCTTATGACCGTGTACCCCGGGGCACTCTGTGGGGGGGGTACTGTGGGAGTATGGGGTACTGGGGCAGTTGCTACAAGCCATCCGGTGCCTGCATAACCAAAGTGAGAGCTGTGTTGGACTCAGCCAAGGTTGTCCCTTGTCTCCGATTCTGTTTGTGATATTCATGGACAGGATCTCAAGGCGCAGCCAAGGTGAGGAGTGTGTCTGTTTTGGGAACCTCAGAATTGCATCTCTGCTCTTTGCAGATGATGTGGTTTTGTTGGCTTCATCAGAACGTGACCTCCAGCCTGCACTGGGGCGGTTTGCAGCTGAGTGTGAAATGGCCGGGATGAGAGTCAGAGGCCATGGTTGTCTAGCAGAAAATGGTGGACTGCTCCCTCCAGGTTGGGATGAGTTGTTGCCTCAAGTGAAGGAGTTCAAGTATCTCGGGGTCTTGTTCACGAGTGAGGGTAGGATGGAGCAGGAGATTGACAGGTGGATTGGTGCAGCATCAGCAGTAATGTGGACGTTGTACAGCACCGTTGTGGTGAAGAAGGAGCTGAGCCAGAAGAAAAAGCTCTCAATTTACCAGTCAATCTTCGTTCCAACCCTCACCTATGGTCATGAGCTTTGGGTAGTGACCGAATGGGTGAGGTTGTGGACAGAAGCGGCTGAAATGAGTTTCCTCCGTAGGGTGTCTGGGCTCAGCCTTACAGATAGGGTGAGGAGCTCGGACATCCAGAGGGAGCTCGGGGTAGAGCCGCTGCTCCTTCGCATTGAAAGGAGCCAGTTGAGGTGGTTCAGACATCAGATTAGGCTGTCTCCTGGGCATTTTCCTTTGGAGGTTTTCCGGGCACATCCAACTGGGAAGAGACCCCAGGGTAGACCAAGAACTCGCTGGAGGGACTACATGTCCAATCTGGCCTGGGAACCCCTTGGGATCCCCCAGGAGGAGCTGGAGTGTCCTACTTAGCTTGCCGCCACTGCAATCCGAGAAGTGGCTGATGATGAGATGAGATGAGATGAGATGAGATGAGATGAGATGAGATGAGATGAGATGTGTGTGATACACGTGAGTTTCTGATTGTTAGCGGAAGCTAACGCACGGTCGCCTCACAGCAAGAAGGTCCTGGGTTCGAGCCCCGGGGTAGTCCAACCTTGGGGGTCGTCCCGGGTCATCCTCTGTGTGGAGTTTGCATGTTCTCCCCGTGTCTGTGTGGGTTTCCTCCAGGGGCTCCGGTTTCCTCCCACAGTCCAAAGACATGTAGGTCAGGTGACTCAAAGACATGCAGGTCAGGTGAATCGGCCGTACTAAATTGTCCCTAGGTGTGAATTTGTGTGAATGTGTGTGTGTGTGTGTGTGTGTGGGCTCTGTGATGGCCTGGCAGCCTGTCCAGGGTGTCTCCCCACCTGCCACCCAATGACTGCTGGGATAGGCTCCAGCATCTTGCAGCCCTGACAGCAGGATAAGCGGTTTGGATAATGGATGGACGGATTTACAAGCTGACTGTTTTTCCTAATGAATTTTACAAAGCTTCGGTGGATAGATGCCAGAAACTCAAAGCAACCTATGTAACTAGCATAGCAACAGCCCTTCAATGTATTAGCATTCTGCAACTGCTCCTCAATATGCCAGGTTTCAGTGGTGCTGGCGGGGTCTGGCATTCCTGCAAAGCGTTCAAATGTAATGGCATTTGCTCATGAAATGCGTTGAGCCTGCCAAAAAAATGAGAAGAGGAAGAAGGATCTTGGATGTCAAATGTGGAAGAGCTAGTGATACAATGCTAATATTGGACCCCCCCCTTTCTCCCCAATTGTACTGGCGGCCTGTCCAGGGTGTCTCCCCGCCTGCCGCCCAATGACTGCTGGGATAGGATCCAGCATCCCCACGACCCCGAGGACAGCATAAGCGGTTTGGATAATGGATAATGGATGGATGTACTCGGCCAATTACCCTACTCTTCCAAGCTGTCTCGGTCTCTGCTCCACCCCCTCTGCCAAGCCGGGGAGGGCTGCAGACTACCACATGCCTTCTCTGATACATGTGGAGTCACCAGCCGCTTCTTTTCACCTGACAGTGAGGAGTTTCACCAGGGGGACGTAGCACGTGGGAGGATCAAGCTACCCCCCCGGAACAGGCACCCTGATCGACCAGAGGAGGCGCTAGTGCAGCGACCAGGACACCCACCCACAGACACGGCCAATTGTGTCTGTAGAGACACCCGACCAAGCCGGAGGTAACACGGGGATTTGAACCGGCGATCCCCACATTGGTAGGTAGTGGAATAGACCGCTACACCACCTGGACGCCCCATGATACAATGCTAATATTAATCAACATTTAATTAAAAGGTTAATATGACTTGATATATTGCTCATTACAATGTCAGATGACATTATTGATTTTTTTCCCTCCACAATACACATGCTGCCACTGCATTATCTTCTCAATGCTGCTGCTGCTGCAGCACACAGCCAAGCAAACCATGACAGCGTCACAACAAGACCTGCGACCTTCAGAAATGATGACCTGCACGTGAGTGTATTCCCTGCATTCAAGATCCCATTGGTTTCCAATGGAACTCTGGGATTTCCAATCTGAAAACAAACTACCGTCACCACCACATGCCGCCAAATCCACCAAAAAGAAGAAATGAGGATAACCGTATTCAAGGGGTTGTGTGTGGGCACAAGTCCATGAATACTGGGATGGCGTCCAGCGCTTTACCTGTGCCCCCATCCACAGGGTTAGTGGTTGTGTCAGTAAGGAAATCCGATGTAACATTTTGCCAAATCATTATGTGGATTGACAAGACCACACCGGATCGGCCAAACCCCGGGTTAACAATGACCGCCATCGGTTCTGTGCCCTCATAGGGTACTAATGGAAACTATAAAATTCGCGGTGGCGACCCCTGGGAAACAGGGAACAAGCCGAAAGAAGACGATGAAGAGGACTTTCAAGGGGTTGTGTCATTTCCACATGAGCACCTCGACCTCCATTGCTCAGAGATGTGAAGACTACAAACCAGTCAAACAAGTGAGCCCAAATAGAAAAGAAGTGCTTGCACATCCCATACAGAACACAACTACATGAACATACATTTACAATTATAAACAATTACAAACAACTTTATTAATCCCATTAGGGGCAATCCCAGATAGCAGACACATCTGAGCCTAATCTGGGGCACTTTTGGTACTTAGGGCTCAGTTACGGCACTGACAAATGCTGTGTGGGCCAGACGTGACCCAAATGTCATAAGCCGGGCCTGACTTGGGTAACAGCAAGTGTTATGTGGACCAGACATGGCCCCAATGTAATGAACCAGGCTTGATTTGGGTTACAGCACATACTACGTGGGCCAGATGTGGCCCAAATGTGGCCCAAATGTGGCTGAGTTGAGGCAACAACACTCACCCTGACTCAACGCCGTCATTCAAGCCCAAATGTGAGCCATCAGACAACTGCAGATGTGGGCCATATTGGGCCAAAAATTCTTTGCTATCTGGGATGTGTTTGGAGAAGCTTGTGAACACAAAACACAGTAACATGCAAACAAATAAATAACACAAACAATAAATAATAACACCCCAGTGCATGTCCTCTACAATACATGTCCACATATCCAAAATATATGTATACGATACATTAGATATATATATGTAATATATGTCACTGGAATGTGAAATACGTTTTCAGTATGTCAATATGTTTTGTAAAAATATTTGTATATATTTACAAAATTCACTTCCGTTACTTTTGTAACCAGTTTAAGTGTGCTTGATAGTGTGAAGCAGGCTAACTCAACAGCCAAACTTAAGGAGAATGTAGTATCAATATGTTGTTGTCAGCACAAAATAAAAACAGGTTTTGTTGGACTGTGAATATCCTTTTAATTTGTTGTGTAACCTGTGAAGGTGGTTTAGTTGTTCTGTAGAATTGCCTCTCGCAGTACTCTATTAAATGCAAATTTTAAAAAAATGTTCCCCCTGGGCATCTGAGTTGGTTTTGTGGATGTCGTGCTTGCGTGCCTGTGTGCATAAGTGACAATATGTATGTACCCCTCTCTGTCATAGTTTATTTCTTTCAAGAAACGTCCATCCACCCATCCATTTCCATGCCACTTATCCCAATCAGGGTCGCGGGGATGGAGCCTATCCCAGCAGTCATTGGGCGGCAGGCGGGTAGACACCCTGGGCAGGCCACCAGGCCATCAC
Organism: Lampris incognitus; assembly: GCF_029633865.1. Lineage (NCBI taxonomy): Eukaryota > Metazoa > Chordata > Actinopteri > Lampriformes > Lampridae > Lampris > Lampris incognitus. The sequence goes on along the minus strand of NC_079228.1, from coordinate 41,424,146 downwards.
AGGGCCAACACATTCACACCTCGGGACAATCTAGCATGGCCGATTCACCTGACCTACATGTCTTTGGACTGTGGGAGGAAACCGGAGCCCCCGGAGGAAACCCACGCAGACACGGGGAGAACATGGAAACTCCACACAGAGGACGTCCCGGGACGACGATCCCCAAGGTTTTGGACAAGGCTGGGGTTCGAACCCAGAACCTTCTTGCTGTGAGGTGACCGCGCTAACCACTGCGCCACCGTGCCTTCAACAAACATGATAACGTTAATTGTACACTTAATAAAAGCTATGTGAGGTGAGCAAAATGCCTCCCTGTCAGAGTTGATTGCCCATCTGTTCCTCATGCTCTGGCGCCGACGCTGTGTATCGTGGCGTCAGCTGGAGGGCCTCTCAGCTGAGCTATGTTTTCAGCGGTGCAAACAACATCCTGCAACATCAGCACAGAGGGTTTTATGAAGATACAGAAACTTGCGCACAATGCATTCTAGTACACGAAGGCACCGTTGGAAAGACTCTGTGAAGACAATGTGAACGCATAATTTTTTTCACTTCAAAATGGTGCAGGGTCACCGGGAACTTCTGACCTCAGTTCAAGATCATCTCACCAGAAAAGGTCAGAAATTTCTGAAATGTTAGAATGTACGCACTACTGCACATCCAAAATCCTGACAAGGTGACACAAAAGACAACACCATGAAACAAAGGACATATCCATGCATAAATAACTAACAAACAACAACAACAACCCAACACTGGGGAGGGGGCTTTCAGATTCCCTGAGCCTGTGTCACCACTACATCCACTGCCGAGCAAAGCTAGCCACAAGCTAATTCTGCATAAAATAACCGCCTTATTGTAATCTGGTAAAAGGTAAGCATGGGGTCAGGATTAAGCGTAGCAACCAGAGGGGATTAAAGACAACGGGCTTTAAAGAGGTCCTGGCCCTCGACCGGTCAATTTCTGTGGCCATAATGGAGTCAAGGAACAACTGGCAATACGCAAAGTTTCGCGGGAGCGCTACAACCTATCTGCCAATATGTACAACGTGAGAACACACAAAGGTTCTGGGGATTGGCGACAGAGTGCAATGCAAGTATTTTGTGTCCGCCGTTGTTCACACAAGAGCAGCTGGTAGCTGGTGGATCAACTGTCAAGGGGTCAGATAAGCTCATTTAAGTCCTCTTTTCAACCATCACTGTGCTTGAACCATCTAGGACCATGCCTCTTGCAAGGTTCAGGAGGGTTCTGAATACACCCGGCTGCACTTTGTCACTTTTCTCGGTTGGGTTTGCTTTGACAAAGTGATGTAAAGTCTCTCATACTGGTCAATAGTGCCGTGCCGGGCTAAAGCCGCCACCCTCTTTTCAACCGTAGTCCTGTGGTACACTTGTACAACACCTTTACATGGCACTAATATAGTCAGGTGACATTCATGTCTAATGTCAAGGAATCCCGTCTGATGCTTAACAGGTGTCACTTGGAACTCTTGCTAATGTGTCCCCCCGACTGTCAATGGGAACAATCTGCTGGAATGTCCTTCTTAAAGATCTTAAAATTAGAGTAAACAACGAACCAAAACAAACACAAGAAAGAAACGCACACTGCATTGTGTATACTTGATAGTGATGCAGGACTGTATTTGTTGACACGGTTCAAGATTAGATGAACCTTAATGGCGACCACCGTCGGTGCTGTGCCCTCACAGGGTACCGATGGAAACGATAACATCTGCTGTGGCGACCCCTCAGAAACAGGGAACAAGCCGAAAGAAGAAGCTCAAGAGGAGATAAACCACTGCAGTGAAGTTTGGCCTTGTTGGTCTGTTTGCTTGGTCGACGTTTACACGGGTTAAGAAGGTGAAGCTTTAGGATGAGAAGTGTAACCAGGTTTACTGGCCAAGCCAGCAAACAACACATTCTGGGGATGGGTTTCATGCGTCATATTTGATCAAAACAAAGTAGAGTGCCTCAGTGGAGTTGGTGAAGGAGGTGGGCTGCAGAGTTTGGGAGTGTGACAGGTCTTTTCCACACACTACACCGTGCAGTGTGTGCAGTGTTTGTCTACACACTACACACACTGCATACACTACACACAACACTCACACACAACCACTACTACTTCTTGCTCATTGTCATTCACTCAGGGCGGAAACAAACTCTCGAGCTCTCGAGCTCTGGCCTCATATGTTGGAGGATTTTGACACGCTCTACATTTACAACCCTTTGCTTGTCCCTTCTGACCGACCAGTTCGTTAGAAACCATCAAACCTGCGGTGCACTAAATAAGAAACAAAAGGAACGAAGTTGAGGGTTCACACGGGTGTTGCGGTGACTCCACCCAGGTGTCATCTGCTTAAACGGTTAATCCCAGTAGGTGGTGGCCGCCGGCTCCTGACTCTCAGAGCGCTGGCAGAGAGACAGAGCACCACTCCTCATCTCGGATTCACCGCCGCTCACACAGGTAGGCGCTGACGGCTCGCTTTTTCTCACTTTCTCGTCCATGCTGGGTTTGGGGACTGGTTGAGCAAGGCAGCGTTGCTGCAGAGACCAGGAGCTCCGTTTCGTGTTCAGCTCGCGGGCTACACCGAAGCACAAACCCCGTCAAAACTAGGGGTTGTGTTATCTGTGTGACTCAGTGAGCAAGGCATTAATATTGCTAGGGTTATAGGCTCGACTCCCGCTAGGGTCCCCACTCTAACAACGAGGGTTTGATAAAAGGGTGGATGTGTGTGATGACAGGATGGTGTTTGCATAAAGCTGTTAACCAAACATCACATGTTGTGTTACCTCCCCTGTGGGTGACATAATGATGTTTACTGGAGCTTAACTTTGTTGGACGGGTCCTAAAATTCCTTTGGTTTGTGTCGTCATCGGATAACGTAGTCATATTACATATCCATGATGGTACCTGGTGTCTATGGATCTACCGCATCCACTGGCAACAACTGCTCTGCTGTAACGTCATCATGGATGCTTAAAACTGCCTTTTAATTCATTCTTAATTTATGTTAATTTTATTCATCATTGATATGTACTGAGTCATAAGAATACGTCAGTTTTTCATATTATAAATATAGATCTGTATGTTTTTTAAAGAGTGCATAGTGCCTCATAGCAATCACCTCTCTTGAATCTGGATGATGATAATAATACTACTGGAAATGGTAATAATAGTAGTTGTAGTAGTTGTAGTCACTGTCATATTGGTGCCATGTCCTCTCATTATACATGAAATGACTAGAACGGTTAAAATTAAAGAAGGGTGTCTCCCCGCCTTCCGCCCAGTGACTACTGGGATAGGCTCCAGCATCCCGTGATCCCAATCAGGATAAGAGGCTTGGATACTGGATGGATGATTAAAATGATGAAGTCAATAGTAATCACAACAAGCTGCTTTGCTAACCGCTGATCAGCTAATTTAAATATGATGTACCCATAACACAGGTACATCATATCTAAACCACTGTCCATCGCCACTGATGTGTACCTGAACTTACTTCAAAACTGAATTCTACGGCATCTTATTAATTTCACAACCTCCCGTCTTACTTTGCTCTCAAGACCTCATGTATACAACTGCATTATTTTGATGACTCACATGTTGTTCATGTTCATTAGAATGACCCGTCGTGATTTTAATTTACTAGCCGGCATGTTCTAATGCCTGCTAATGAGCTTACTACTCCCGCTGACCTCTCTCCTTCTTTGCCAAATACCAAACTGGCCTGATGCACGCTGAAAGAGGAGCTTGGAAAAGCTTAAACCCAAAATTGAGGCTGGTACTGCACTTTTAATAGACTATCAATAAATAAACAATCCAACTTTAACTCCTGATGAACTTTTTGTTGAATCCTCAGCCTGCTGTTAATGAAGGTTGATTGGCTTAACAAGCTTTACTATGTGCTTTCACTCCTCTTTTCACAGTGCCGGCCTCTTCTAGCTGATCTACAGGCCAGGACCAAGGCCAACACGTCGCTTTCGTAGCCATCAAAACACCAGGAATTGTCTTGTTTGCCGCTTTCAAGGGTCAGAGGAGCCACATCCAGGAAGGCTTGACATGCCAGCGTAAGCAGGTGTGGTGGGACATTAGCCAAGAAGACGTGAAGAAAGAGCAATTCACAGACACGCTGATATACTTTTGAAACATCACCACCACCACCACCACCTCCAACAACAAAAACTGCAGCTATGGGTAATACCAAGAGCGGCGCTGTATCCAACGAGCTCCTGGAGGAGTTGAAGCTCAACACCAGGTTCACGGAGTCGGAGATAGCCCAGTGGTACGAGAACTTCCAGAAGGAATGCCCAACGGGTCGCATCACTAAAGAGGAATTCCAGTCCATCTACACCAAGTTCTTCCCCGACAGCGACGCCCAGACGTACGCCCAGCACGTCTTCCGCTCATTCGACACCAACGACGACGGCACGCTGGACTTCAAGGAGTACATCATCGCTATCCACATGACATCAACAGGGAAGACCACCACGAAACTGGAGTGGGCCTTCTCACTGTTTGACGTGGATAAAAACGGATACATCACCAAGGCGGAGGTCAAGGAGATCTGCTTGGTGAGTGACGGAGGAGGGGTAATGACCTTCCAACTGCCATGGGTTTTACGTTTTATATTTTAGAGCTTACACTTCATGACAATTTTACTACTTTTTACATATTTTTAAGTATTTCTCAGAAAAATAAAAATAACTACTACTACTGCTACTACTACTACTACTACTTTTGGCTGCTCCCGTTAGGGGGCGCCACAGCGGATCATCCGTTTCCATCTCTTCTCTGTCCTCTGCATCTTCCTCTGTCACACCAGCCACCTGCATGTCCTCCCTCACCACACCCATAAACCTCCTCTTTGGCCTTCCTCTTCTCCTCTTCCCTGGCAGCTCCATATTCAGCATCCTTCCCCCAGTATACCCAGCAAAACACAAAAACCAACACTGACTGCATAATGGCCGTGCGATTGTTAAAGTTACAATCCTAAAGAATTACATGCAACCAAGAGCGCTTTCCAAAACTTTCTTCCATCGCACTGGTATATTTTAGAGAATAGCTAAGGAACATTATCAAAATCTGAAACACTTTCGATATCCATCTCATCTCATCATCAGTCACTTCTCCGGGGTCGGGTCGCGGTGGCGGCAAGCTAAGTAGGGCACTCCAGACGTCCCTCTCCCCAGCAACGCCCCCCCAGCTCCTCCAGGGGGGTCCCAAGGCATTCCCAGGCCAGACTGGACACGTAGTCCAATCTGGTAACTTTCCATATTGTTCATTTCAATGGTTGCTGTCGGGTAGGGCTTCCCAGGAGCAATGACTGAATGATGGATGATGGATGTTTTATGACCTCTTCAAATGTGTAAAAAATAAGGTAGGTAGTGGTGAGTTTGCAGAAGTTGTTGTGAGTAACAAGCAAATATGGTAAAACAAGACCCTAAAAGGGCGGCATGGTGGCGCAGTGGTTAGCGCGGTCGCCTCACAGCAAGAAGGTCCTGGGTTCGAGCCCCGGGGTAGTCCAACCTTGGGGGTCGTCCTCTGTGTGGAGTTTGCATGTCCTCCCCGTGTCTGCGTGGGTTTCCTCCGGGGGCTCCGGTTTCCTTCCACAGCCCAACGACGTGGAGGTCAGGTGACTCGGCCGTACTAAGTTGTCCCTATGTGTGTGTGTGTGGCCCTGTGATGGACTGGCGACCTGTCCCCGGTGTCTCCCTGCCTGCTGCCCAATGACTGCTGGGATAGGTCCAGCATTCCCACGACCCCGATTGGGATACGTGGATGGATGGATGGATGGATGGATGGATGGATGGATGGATGGATGGACAGTAAATATCAGCAGGGGGTGCTGAGTGGTAACAAGGAGCACAAAGAAAACTGTCCACCACTTCCCAGGTTTTGACATGTACAGGAGCCCGGCCCTCCAAGTTGTTTTTATTGTTGTTTAAAACTCATATTCTCCTGTCTAATTTTCTTTATATGGCTCCTGGATCAGATACCTGATTAATGGATGGATGTAACCTACAAGGTGAAGGTGGAGGAGATACGTATACCCCCACCTTCACCTGGAGAAAGCCATCCATCCATTATCCAACCCGCTTATCATGCTCTCAGGGATGCTGCAGCCTATCCCAGCAGTCATTGGGCGGCAGGCAGGGAGACACCCTGGACAGGCCGCCAGTCCATCACAAGGCCGACACACAGACACACACACACACACACACACCTAGGGACAAGTTAGTACGCTGATTCACCTGACCTACATGTCTTTGGACTGTGGGAGGAAACTGGAGAACCTGGAGGAAACCCACAAAGACACGGGGAGAACATGCAAACCCCACACAGAGGACGACCCGGGACGACCCTCAAGATTGGACTACCCCGGGGTTCGAAACCCAGGACCTTCTTGTTGTGAGGCGACTGCGCTCACCACTGCGCCACCATGCCGCCACCTGGAGATATATCACGGTTTTTCGATGGCATAAACGATTGCTCCATTGGGCGGTGTTAGGGGCAAGTGAAAAGACTGATAAGTTTGTCAACACCAAAGCAACCTGTGAAGCTTTTGGCTTTATGAGTTTAAATGATGCCTAACAAACCGTGTAGTGAGGTCTGGCTTAAAAAGGGGACCCTATCCTTTAAGGGGCAATGCACATTTTTGGTGCTTCAGTAAAACAAACGCCCTTGAGAGGAGGAGCTCACCAATGAACCTTTATGAAGCCGATGATAGCTTAGCCGTGGCTGAACTGAGCAGGAATGCATCCGTTTGTTGACTCATGTCATTAAAACCTGTGCAGCACCTCCCTGACCGACTCCCGATTCCTACAGGAGCTTTTCTTCTCTGTTTTGGATTGGACTTGAATTCATGCTGACAGACAAATTAGGGCAGCCGAGGCGTTCTCTGCCAGCTGGCAGAGAACGCCTCGGCTGGGAACAGACACGTATATATAGAATACAAGGAGTAAATGGAAAGGGGACTGCACAGCCTTAAACGGATGACATCCCAAATGTCTGAGAACTTAAACGAATAGAGTTGTAAGTCAGGATATAAACACCCATCCATCCACTATCCAAACCGCTTGTCCTGCTGTCGGGGTCGCGGGGATGCTGGAGTCTATCCCAGGGGTCACTGGGCAACAGGCGGGGAGACACCCTGGACAGGCCGCCAGGTCATCACAGGGCCCACACACACACATTCACACCTAGGGACAATTCAGTACGGCCGATCCACCTGACCTACATGTCTGGACTGTGGGAGGAAACCGGAGCCGCCGGAGGAAACCCACGCAGACACGGGGAGAACATGCGAACCCCACACAGAGGACGACCCCCAAGGTTGGGCTACCCCGGGGCTCGAACCCAGGACCTTCTTGCTGTGAGGCGACCGCGCTAACCACTGTGCCACCGTGCCGCCCAACGAACTGCTAAGGAGTCTATGTGAAGTCAGTCAAAATCTGTTGCATCGTGTATTCGATTCAATTCAGTACATTCCAGAACAGCTTGGTTATGAGTAGATTAATATTCACCCTATCTTAGTCTGGTGAACAGTGAAACCAAAACTTTCCCCGGTGTAAAAGGGACGGCAGCACAAATGATACGGGACCAAACCATGTCAGAAGACAGTACAAGGCTGCGTTTCAGCCCAATATGTTATCTAGGTACCACCAGCTGTGGCCAAAAGTGGTAATGTGTTTCAGCAATAACGGCAGCAGTACAGAGGGGAGTTATGGGTAATATGTGTATTAGCAGCAGGGAATGGCTGGTGAAAAGTAATAAAAAAAAGTCTCTCAGCATTACAGAAACACAAATATATGCATCCTCATTTTTTTCAGAAATATGACGAAAGCAAAGAAATGAAAACCATGCAGTTGGTCACCACTGAAAGCTGAAGGACAAAATGTCACAAGCGTAACGTCACCTGGGAAATCGAACATTTCTCAGTTTGAAATTACGAAATTAAGACTTGCACTAAAAAGGCTTCCACTAAAACCCAGCCTGTGGGTTAAACAACCCCCCTAAAAACCTCCGCCGTCTGTCGGAGCAATTTATCTCTAAATACAGCGTCATCCATATTTTTCAGTTTGGTGTACAGGCAGTTTTTAAGTACTTGAAAACCTCCTGTATCATCTGCATGAAGAGCTAACATTTTTAACTCAAGTGTCTGCCTTGTGGCTATTGTTGAGAGTATTTAAGATAGGCCATCCAACCATCCATCCATCCATTATCTCAACCGGGGTCGCAGGATGCTGGAGCCTATCCCAGCAGTCATTGGGCGGCAGGCGGGGGGACACTCTGGACAGGCCGCCAGTCCATCACAGGGCCGACAAATTCACACCTAGGGACAATTCAGTATGGCCGATTCACCTGACCTACATGTCTTTGGACTGTGGGAGGAAACCCATGCAGACATGACAAGAACATACAAACTCTACACAGAGGACGACCTGGGACGACCACTAAGGTTGGACTACCCCAGTGCTCGAACCCAGGACCTTCTTACTGTGAGGCGACCGTGCTAACCACTGCACCACCGTGCTGCCAGGAAAGGCCATGTAAAGGAAAATAATTTAAAGGTACAATCTTTGATTAAATGTAAATGAAAGGGTTGCCTCGATTCCAAAGTACACAGCACAGGAAGCTGCCATCTCTCCCAGATTGATTGACAGGTCTCCTAATACGAGGACTAACAATAAACAACAACTAAATCTGGGTTTCTAATGTTTTCTGATGCTGTGAAAGGTTTATTCACATCTCTAATGGTTGTAAAGACTGAAGTAAAACAGACCCATAACCTCAGTTACGCTCGGTTGGGAAAGACACAAAATGCTTATTTTCAATCTAAAACTCAAACTCTTCAATTGCTTATGCGGATATACCTCAATCTTATATGGTCGATACGTCACAGATCTTGCCTTCAACTTCCCTTATGAAGAGTCATAGCATTAAAGAGACTGACAGTGTTTTGTAGTGGTTATGTTTGCAACGGTTTAACCAAAGATAAAAAAAAACCCAAGTGCCTCCTCTTTCAAAGGGGAATCTGGGGAGGTGAGACAGCCAGTTGCTGAGTCAGCGCCACATCGCTTCTAATCTCTTAAACCCTGTGTTTGTATTGAGGTGCTGAAATCTAAAAGAGTGTTAACTGTCCTTCAAATGAACGCCGGCCCTGCCATTTTTTTTTACCTCCTGTATGACCAAAGTCGGATCTTGAACATAGGAGATTGCAGTCGGATGGTAAGTGATTTCAAACTTGTTTTGAGTTTGATTTGGATTTAGGCCATTATCAGGCTTTGTTGGGCTGAACACTTGCTAGTTTCGCTCTCTGAGCTTCAATAGGTGGGTCAGCTGATGCAGGTCACACCCTCTATTGCTTCCTTTGTTGGGCTGAGCACTTGCTAGTTTCACTCTGAGCTTCAATAGGTGGGTCAGCTGATGCAGGTCACACCCGCTATCGCTTCCTTTGTTGGGCTGAGCACTTGCTAGTTTCACTCTCTGAGCTTCAATAGGTGGGTCAGCTGATGCAGGTCACGCCCTCTATTGTGTCCTTTGTTGGGCTGAGCACTTGCTAGTTTCACTCTGAGCTTCAGTAGGTGGGTCAGCTGATGCAGGTCACGCCCTCTATTGCGTCCTTTGTTGGGCTGAGCACTTGCTAGTTTCGCTCTCTGAGCTTCAATAGGTGGGTCAGCTGCTGCAGGTCACACCCTCTATTGTGTCCTTTGTTGGGCTGAGCACTTGCTAGTTTCACTCTCTGAGCTTCAATAGGTGGGTCAGCTGATGCAGGTCACACCCTCTATTGCGTCCTTTGTTGGGCTGAGCACTTGCTAGTTTCACTCTCTGAGCTTCAATAGGTGGGTCAGCTGATGCAGGTCACGCCCTCTATTGCTTCCTTTGTTGTGAAAATCAGACGGGGGCGGGTTCAGCTGTAGTATTTCCTGGTATTTAAACACACAGATGCGCTGTAGCATCAGTGGAAGCGTCAGCTCTTGTGTGTCAGCCCTTGTTGGGTAAAGACTGAATTGGGTAAAGACCTGCAAGTCTACTTGTGCGAGTCCACCGAGTAAGGACACTGACTGGTAATTCCCTTTTCTACTATTTTCTCTCGTTGCCTGCCTCACCCACCATGTGCTACAAAGACAACCTGGTCATTGAACAAAATCGCATCTGTCGCAGACAATGCAACCCTGAGAACCTCTATTCGCTCAGGAAAGCCTCCTCTACTCACTCCTCATTTACTTTTGGCTTATGGAATTGCCAATTGGCTGTAAATAAAACAGAATTTATCCAAGCACTTGCTAATTAATTAAATTAAGTTTCCTTAATTAATCCCCTTGGGGAAATTCATTTACTGCAAATTGGCTTTAAGCGGGGTCACTACCAAATCACTGCATTTGGCTTGAGCTACTGGTCCGTCCTCAGCTTTATTGCTGCTAGATCTGTCAGCTGCCTTTGACACAGTTAACCACCAAATCCTCCTCTCCACACTCACTGAGCTTGATATCTCAGGATCTGCCCAGCACTGGTTCATGTCCTACCTCTCAGTGAGATCTTTTAGAGTATCTTGGAGGGGAGAAGTATCCAAACCGCAAGGTTTATCCACAGGGGTACCTCAAGGGTCAGTGCTCGGTCCCCGTCAGTGTTCGGTCCCCTTCTCTTCTCAATATACACCACCTCACTTGGTGCAATCATCCACTCCCATGGTTTCTCATACCATTGCTATGCTGACGATACCCAGCGCTTGCCATCATTCCTGTCAGATGGCCTCACAGTCTCAGCATGGATATCGTCATGCCTTGCTGATATCTCTGCATGGATGACAGAACGCCACCTTCAGCTTAACCTATCTAAGACTGAGCTCCTTGTCATCACAGCCAGTCCATCCTTACAACAGCAGATCAATATCCAGCTCGGATCAACCCAACTCATGCCCACAAAGTCTGCCTGGAACCTGGGTGCCATGATTGATGACCAACTAACCTTTAAGGGTCACGTGGCCTTTATTGCTTGGTTGTGTCAATTTGCCCTGTACAACATCAGGAAAATTAGACCCTACCTGGTACAGGCTCTTGTAATATCATGAATTGACTACTGCAACTCCTTAGTGGCAGGTCTCTCTGCATGCACGTTCAACCTCTGCAAATGATCCAGAACATGGCAGCGCGTCTGGTCTTCAACCAACCCAAAACAGCACATGTCACACCGCTGTTCATATCCCTCCACTGGCTCCCAGTAGCTGCCCACATCAAATTCAAAACCTTGATGCTCGCTTACAAAATAGCAACTAAAACGGCTCCCGCCTGCCTGAACTCCCTCATTTGGGTCTACAGTCAGTCCCGCTCGCTACGCTCTGCCAATGAAAGGCGCCTGGCACTTCCACCACAATGGGGCCCAAAGTCACTAACTAGCTAGACTCTTTTCTTCTGTAGTTCCCCAGTGGTAGAACAAGTTACCAAACTCCATTCAATTCATTGAGTCCCTCCATCTTTAAGAAGAAGCTAAAGACCCAGCACTTTCATGAACAACTCCACATCTGATGGCATTAATAATAATAATAATAAAAAAACGCTTCTATGCGTTGCCTTTGTGCACTGCCTGTTGACACCTATGTCCTATCGGACTTGAACCTAGGTTTTTTGGCACTTACTTGCATTGTCTCTTGACTAGATCCTTGTTTGTGTTGTATTTACTTTCAGATGTACGTCGCTTTGGATAAAAGCGTCTGCTAAATGAAATTGTAACATTGTAACCAAAATACTTTTTTTTCCCCTTTCTCAAGTTCACATGGAATTTCTATAGAGGACAAAAAAAGATGACTAAAGCCCACTAGTTTTTAACTTAAAACATCTGAGACCATACCATTAGAGCAAAGCTAGGCTGGGCCAGATTTGGCCAGTTAAATCCTGGCATCAACAAGCAATCGTCTCTTGTTTTGGTGGATAGCAACTTGATCAGTGAGGGACTGGATGTTTCTAAGGAACTTTAATGTAGCTGTATTTTTTTGCTCCCTGTTCCCAATAGGCCATTTTTAAGCTGATTCCTAAAGAAGAGCAAAGGCAACTTCCCAATGAAGAGAACACAGCTGAGAAGAGGGCAGAAAAACTCTGGAGCTTCTTTGAAAAGGGAGATAATGGTGAGTAATGACTCGATGGATGGGTTGATTGACAAAAGGATGGATGAATGGATGGACGAACTATATTGTGATATTACGACACTACAAACATTGAAATATATCGTAAGACTGTCAAATTTTAGAAACGTGTCATTAAGAAAACCTCTCAATAAATCAGAGTAATCAGAGCCATAGCTAGCGTGGCACTGACGATTGTTGTTGTGGTTCTGTGTAGGCTCTGTATAGGATACTGCACCTGTCACCTAGTGGTCAGAGATGTAAACTACACAATGAAGTTGGTCCACTGCCACCACATCTTTTGTGTTCTATTAAGAATCGATGTAGTGTTTTTGAAACTCGATACTATATTGTGAAAGATAGTATCGTAATACTCAAGTGCATCAATATTTTCTTAATCCCCTAATAAAGAAGATGATGGATGGATGGATGGATGGATGGATGGATGGATGGGAAGAATGACTAGTTGAATTTAAACAGAGAGACAGACAAACGGCTACAGATGATAAATCAAATCAAATCAATTTTATTTGTATAACCCAATATCACAAATTACAAATTTGCCTCAGTGGGCTTAACAGCAACACAACATCCTGTCCTTAGACCCTCTCATCGGATGAGAAAAAACTCCCTAAAAAACCCTTTAACAGGGAGAAAAAATAGGAAGAAACCTCAGGGAGAGCAACAGAGGAGGGATCTCTCTCCCAAGACGGACAGCGTGCAATGGATGTTGTGTTCACGCAATTTACATAATACAACATTGAAAGAGGACAACAGAATTATAATGGACATAAAATGTATGAAGAACATGATGTACAGGATGCCAAGCAGTGTCCACATGCCAACGGAGTCCAGGACCCAAGCCACGTGACCAGCATCATCATGTAAAAAAAAAAAACACTTATGTGAGGAGAGGAAGGGCAGGCAGCATCCAAATGGTGAACACCCTCACCACGGAGACCTGGGAGGAGAACCGACTGCACATGCATGCAAGAGAGACTCACATACACCATTCAAACACAGAAGAAGAGAAAGGAGAAGACATCATTCAGAGAGAGAGAAAAGACATGTTAGAGAAGAGAACAGTTTGCAATAGTCATTAGCCATCATCAATTAAGTCATCAATTAGTCATAATCTATACTCTGTAATCTATACTCGATAATCTGGTCGGCAGAACAGTGGTTGGTAAATTCATTGAGACAGAAAACCCACCCACCATCCAGTCCAGGTTGTGAAGCACTCAACTTTAAGGCAACTAATTGTAAGCTAAGGCAAAAAGATGAGTTTTAAGTTTGGATTTAAAGGACTCAACAGACTCTGATGGTCTGACGGCAGCAGGCAGGTTATTCCACAAGAATGGAGCCCGAGAGGAAAAGGCCCTGCTGCCACCAGCTGACCTCTTTTTAACTTTGGGTACACACAGGAGCCCTGTATTTTGAGAACGAAGTGCTCGAGATGTCAGTGACTCATTGTGTAGATATGAATTTAGTATGACAGGATCTGCAGGAGTAGATGGAGTTGAAGAACTAATTTTGTTTAAGATCTCATCAACCTTATTGCAGAAAAAAATCTAGAAATTCATGGGCTGTGAATGGTGAGCAGCTAATAGACGACTGCTTTTTGGTAAGTTTAGATACAGTGTCAAAGAGAAATCTGGGGTTATGTTTATTAATATTTATTAAGTGAGAGAGATACGATGTTTTTGTAGTAGATAAAACACGCTTGTATTTCAATAAACACTCGTGCCACGATAGGTAAAAAACTTCCAATTTTGATTTTCACCATTTACATTCCAGTCTCCTGCAGGTCCGCTTAAGAGCACGTGTCTCATCGTTAAACCAGGGTGTAGGCCTCTTTAGTCACCTAGCTCGGGCAGTGAGAGGTGCAGCTGAATCGAGGAGACTAGAGGGCCACATTTAAGGCACTAGTGAAATTTTCAACAGAGTCATTTACCACAGTGAAAGGAGCCAAGACTTCAGGCAGCTGCTGACCAAATGCAGCTACAGTGGAGGGACCAATGTGGCGAGTGGCAATTCATCTGTGCTGACATTAACTGGACAGGCCAATAATGCTTCACATGTGATGAGAAAATGATCTGACACAGCAGATGTGGTTGGTAAGACATTCAGACCAGAAACAGCTATACCTTTAGATAAAACCACATCCAAATAGTTAAAGCACTATTTAAAGGTTTCTATGTAATGTGTTGTTTAAAAGGTCTTTCTGTTTGGAAATCGATGCAAAGGGTTTCCTGTTTAACCACCATTCTTTCTCTCTTCTTTTTCGCCTCTAGACCGAGTGGCCGAGGGAGAGTTTATACAGGGAGTGATGGAGAATGAGGAAGCCCTTCGTTTGATTCAGTACACCCCCTCAAAGTGAAAGTTGAATCCACTAAATTATTTTCCTATCACATTCATTTATTTATATGGGGGGGGGGGTGACGGATTCTTTGATTATTATTTTTTTTAACATCCACTGTTATAAAGTTAGGATACCTGACAGGGTGTTCTTAGCTGTGATTATGGGTGAGAACAATTACATGGGTCACTTGAAGACTGTCAAAGTAAATCACAATTAAGAATCTACTTGAGGAGGGGACGACCCACTTCCTCTGATGGTTTACTTCAATACATTCGTTTAAAACACAAGTTAAAGTTTAACTGAGTTAAAGTGTAAAGTGTAATTAAACCTCAGTCATGTTTTTAGACCTGTAGACGTGTCTAGGTGTCTTCTACATGATGGAAGTTATTAACACTAGACATAGCTTCAAAATGGGCCAACATAACTTTACTAACATAACTTGTTGTTCAGTCAGGATAACTCAGAGATTTGAAAAGTGTGGATCAATTTCTTTAAAAAAATGTTATCTGCACCTAGGCGGTAGTATGACTTTTGAATCTAGCAGCAGAAGTCGGTAAGAGTTTCGTGACTTGACTTGCTTCGCCCATTCACGCCGCCCCTTCATGCCTGCTGCATTGCCGGCCCGCTCTGTTTGGTGGATGTAGTGACAGAGATTTTGAGGTAGTCTGATGAACCCTCTTCTCCCACCTTTGCCGTCCACCCCACAAACTGGCATTTTTCAGAAGTACGTGCTGCAGAGAGATGAGCTGAAACTGTAATTAAATCACCTTTCAAAAACAGGACGTCTCAGTTTCTATAGTTTCTCATCTGGCTATTGCATGTTTACCATCCCAGGTTGAATATCTGCAGATATCAACATAATAGCCATCCCACTTCTAGCATTGGCTATGTGGTTGCAATTATTATCAGGTGGTTTAGTTGTTAGCAGTGTTGCTGCACAGCAAGATCCATTTTGTGTGGAGTTTGCATTTTTCTGCCCATCTTCATGTGGGTTTCACGCCACTATCCAGAAAACGTGTATATTGATTCAACTGAAGACTCCAAACCGC
This sequence comes from Lampris incognitus, assembly GCF_029633865.1. NCBI lineage: Eukaryota > Metazoa > Chordata > Actinopteri > Lampriformes > Lampridae > Lampris > Lampris incognitus. Next base: position 41,408,620 of record NC_079228.1, on the reverse strand, counting down.
ACAGTGGTATGACTGAGATTGACTTGTTGTGAGCTGTTGTCTTGTGTTGTATTTTGGCCCTTTGATGGACCTCTCCAGGATGTCTCCCTGCTTTCTGCTCAGACTACTGGGATAGGTTTAGAGGTTCTACATGCTTCAAACAAGCTAGCTAGTTCAACTCATCACCCGACCATGTTGGACTGCAACGTCATTCATATCTTTTCCGAACTAGCTAAACTTGAAGGTGGGACGAGAAGCTATCAATCATAGACAGGGGTGGGATTATAGTATACACCAATCAGCCAAAACAGTAAAACCGCCTAATAATATTGTGTACATCCCCCTCCTGCTACCAAAGCAGCTCTTCACAAGGCCTCTGAAGTTGTCCTCTGGTATCTGGCACCAAGATGTTAGAAGCAGATCCTTCAAGTCCTGTAAATTCTGAGGTGGGGCCTCGTTTTCCTAGCATATCCCACAGATGTTCAATCAGATTGAGATCTTGGGAATTTGAAGGCCAAGGCAACACCTTGAACACTTTGAAATGTTCCTCAAACTATTCCTGAACATTTTTTGCAGTGTGGCAGGAAGCATTATCCTGCTGAAAGAGGCCACTGCCATCAGGGAATACCGTTGGCATGAAAGGGTCAGCATGGGCATCCTGACCGGTCTGCAGCTACACAGCCCCATACACAGCAAGATGTTCTGACACCTGTCTATCATAGCCAGCATTATCTTTTTCAGTAATTTGAACTACAGTAGATCTTCTGTGGAATCAGACCAGACAGGCTAACCTTCACTCCCTGCATTCATCAATGAGACTTGGGTGCCAGTGACCCTGTCGCCGGTTGACCGGTTGCCCTTCCTTGGACCACTTTTGGTAGGTACTGACCATGCATACCAGGAACACCCCACAAGACCTGCTGTTCTGGAGATGCTCTGACCCAGTCGTCCGGCCATCATCATTTGGCCCTTCTCAAAGTAGCTCAGATCTTTACACATGCCCATTTTTCCTGCTTACAACACATCAACTTCAAGAACTGACTGTTCACTACTGACTAATATATCCCACCCCAGCACCCCTTGACAGGTGTCATCATAATGAGATAATCAATGTTATTCACATACCTGTCAGTGGGTTTAATTTTTCGGCTGCTCGGTGTAAATCTTTGTAATCGCGATGTGAAGAGTCAAACAAATACAGATAAAGGTGTTCATTGTCAGAGTTTTTCTTCAAACTTGTTCACGGTTAGAGGTGAACAGTCAACACAGCAGTGGAAGAAGTTGTGTAAGAATGAACAGAATAGAATTTGCAGACCACTGAAACTTTGCCCATTTTCATTTCCAAGCACACCAGGCCAACTGCTGCAGAAAGTGGGCAAAGACTTTGGTATGTCTGTTTCGGAAAGTTACAAAAAATTGGCGCAATTTTTTTTTCCAATCCGAAAATTTTTGTTGTCGGAATTTTTTTGCTGTCTGACATTCTTACAAGCAATTTGTTTGAAGCATGCTGCCGTTGGTGCTCTGCCTTCCACAGACTATGTTTGGGACTGCACTTCTTGTTCAGCCATACCCCATACTCCGCTGTAGCTAATAGCTCCGTTTGTTATGAATATTTCAGGTAAAAATGCCAATATTTCATCCTCGTACTGCTGATGCAACATCATTTTTAGGAGCCTCAAGTCCCATAATACACATTTTTACAGGGTTGAAGCATAATCATATAATTATACAGACAGAGATGTGTTGGACCTTTGTAAAACTGATACTGCTAAAGTCAATATTGAAGTTTACAGTTGAGCTCAGCCATTGCGATGGGCCTGGAGGTTATAAACAGAGATCTTTAGCCAAAGGTAATTTAAGGTGTCGAGAAGAGATAGCATTTTGTTGTGGACCCAAACAAAACCTTCGTGTATTTTTTAAATAGATTTATCTAGGTATACCAGTACATGTCTTTTCCTTCATTTTTATCTTAATTGTACTGCATCTACAGTAACAAAGTAAGACATCAGGGTTAAATATTCTGCTATTCAAGTTATGTGCTAATTTGTCTTTTTGTAATCCCATTCTTTACAATCCACAATGAAAAGTGTACAGAATTTATTCTAGAAATGTTTGATTGGTAAGATTTCAGTCTATGTCGCTGTCCCCCTTTCGTCTAAAATAATGTAAAAACCAGGCCCTATTTTCTCTTCTCGGTCTCCAGATGTTCTCATTAAACTCCTCTAATTCTACGCCTGGTGTGTTCTTAAGAAAATGTCCAACCTAGACAGACAGAGCGACTGGTATACGTGAGATTAACAGGGTTTCATAACAGACCTGGTTTACTTTCATGCTCCAGTTTGTCAGGATCTGCTCATCGGCTCAGTACGGCTCCAACTGTTGAAACTATACATGTGTACGAGTTTCAGTAACAGCACACAATACTGCTTAAATTTGATTTGCTTACCATTTAATACCATGGAATTCAGGCAAGGCAACCACTTTGAAAGATGTTTAGACTTACCAAGGCTTTTAAAAGTACAATATTACAATTTTATTAAATGATATTATAAAATATAACATATAATATATATATAAATATATAATATATAAATAAAATGTATATTTATTTATATATATTATGTAAATTATATATTATAATCATCTAAATATAATATTAAAATATAAATATTACAAGATTTGTGTGTTTAATTGTTGCTGCTGCTACACAACAGTTGCCCCTCTGGGGACAAATAACGCCTACTTGACTTGACTTGACACTAATATTGAGGCACGCTTACGTATGAATTTTATTGTGTGACCATGGGTATTACTAATCCAAAAGAAACAAGAAAAAAAGAAATCAACCAATTTACTTCAAAATAGAAACATACACTTTTGAGAAGTTGACATGGACCGTCTGGTACTTTTTAAACGGTAACTGGCAGTCAGACTGACAGACTTGCGGTACATTTACTGTGGTCTGGTGCCAAAAGATTCAGGGAATAATGTCTCAGATTTGCGCACTGCTCTTTACTTTTTCCACGTATGTGTGTTGAACAAATTGTTTTCTTCACTTGCAATACATCCATGGTAGCAGTGACTTTGTAATAAAGACTCTTTTCTGCTTTTGCTGCAACCAGCAACACCGGGCAGCAGCTCTCAGACAGACTTACAAACAACAACAAACACGCATTTGTTCAACGACAACAACTTCTGATCAGTGTTCTGGTCTGATCCTGTATTTTGTGTTGGCTTTGTTCTGGGTGAGAAAGTCTGCGACTCCTCCTCCTCCTCCTCGGTGGCTTTTCTCAAACCGAAACAAATCATCTTACATAAACTGCTGTATAATCCAACCTCCTCATTTACGTTTTCAATTCCCGCCCACACACAGCTAGCTCTGCAGCCCTGCAACCGTGGTCACCTCTGCTCCGCTCCCCATAACATGTCAATCACTTAATCCCGCCCCCCTCCCCCCTCTGATGCCAGTGACTGGGGAGATTATTGACATAATCTCCTGTCCAGCATTTGAAAGCATCTGTCTTACCCTCCAAATCTCTCTATTCATCACGTCTCATGGTCTAATCTGTCTCCCTTTACCTCCCCCTTGCTCACTCACTCCCTCCAACATCTATATCGATATCAGTCAGTCTCTACCATCCATCCATCCATCCATCTGTTATGTTCTTCAGATAGAAAATGAAAGTCTGCGACACATGACAGACACATGTGGATCAGGTTCTCCGTGTGTATTTATTGCATCTCTGCATGTTTGATTTTGAAACAGTTCTGCCTCCACAGATTTAGCACTTTGCCACACTCCCCAACCAGTACAGCAGTGACCGCCACGCAACTCCTTCCTGCTAGAGACACAGAAGCCGTGCTAGATGGGCGATGAAGGACGCCCACCTCTGAACACATGACGGGCATTATCGTGGTCATTTCCCGCAAGACAGCGGGTCATTTTGCATAAGGGATGAATTGCAGATCATTACAATCACACAACGTCCCTGGAATTACTAATCTGGATCGCAAAGAGTGTTTTCCTCTCGGATCTGGTGTTACGGAAAACCAGTGGCGAAGTTTTCAGATGCCCACTGACAGATTTGGAGCATTTCCTTTAAATAAGCAACACTTCTTCCTTCCTTGTTCTTCCCTGTTATTAGAAATTAATAATGGGCGTCCAGGTGGCGTGGTGGTCTATTCTGTTGCCTACCAACACGGGGGTCGCCGGTTCGAATCCCTGTATTACCTCCGGCTTGGTCGGGCGTCCCTACAGACACAACTGGCTGTGTCTGTGGGTGGGAAGCCGGATGTGGGTGTGTGTCCTGGTCGCTGCACCAGCGCCTCCTCTGGTCGGTCCGGGTGCCTGTTTGAGGGGGAGGGGGAACTGGGGGGAATAGCGTGATGCTCCCACGTGCTACGTCCCCCTGGTGAAACTGCTCACTGTCAGGTGAAAAGAAGCAGCTGGTGACTCCACATGTATCGGCGAGAGCATGTCCCCGGATCGGCAGAAGGGGCCTAACAGCGACCGGGACAGCTCGGAAGAGTGGGGTAATTTGGCCAAGTGAATTCGGGGGGAAAAGAGGGAGGGGGGAGCCACAAAAAAAGTAACAATACTCAATAATGTCAGAAAATACCCACTCTAAGGACGGCTGTAGACCGATTTCTGCCGATCGACAGGACTTCCACGTGAATAAATACCAAATCAGTTCTGAGATTTTCCTCGCTGGCAACGACAGAAGAAACAGAAGCACATCTTTGCTGAACAGGAACCCAAAAGCCCAGACGGCCTTTTGGTCTTTAGGGCATGTTTATGACCTCCCATACAGCAGAACAGACACAAACCTCCGACATTGTTCCAAGAAGTTCAAACCTATCTGAACACGTTCCCACAGCGCCGTGATGCCTGCGCAGCAATCCAGGCAGGTCTTCACAGTATTTCAGGGCAGACTTGCAGCAGGGGAAGATGCTTGGTTATGGGAAGTGGACACAACCTGCATCGTCTCTGCTGCCCCCCCCCTTACTCCTCAGAACTGTCCCTAATATGAGGAGGAGAAGAACATTTTTAATTTTGTCATCTTTCAGACAGTCAGATCAAAATCAAGGTCATAGGGCGTCCGGGTGGCGTAGCGGTCTATTCCGTTGCCTACCAACACGGGGATCGCCGGTTCAAATCCCCGTGTTACCTCCGGCTTGGTCGGGCGTCCCTACAGACACAATTGGGGAACTGGGGGGAATAGTGTGATCCTCCCTCGCGCTACGTCCCCCTGGTGAAACTCCTCACTGTCAGGTGAAAAGAAGCGGCTGGTGACTCCACATGTATGGGAGGAGGCATGTGGTAGTCTGCAGCCCTCCCCGGGTCAGCAGAGGGGGAGGAGCAGCGACCGGGATGACTCGGAAGAGTGGGGTGATTGGCCAGGTACAATTGGGGAGAAAAACGGGGGGACCCCCCCCCCCAAAAAAACCCCCATCAAATTCATTTCTTTTGGGTCATGTGTTTTGGGGTTACCTTCTGCTTGTCAACACTATCAAGGAAGTGAAAAGTGAAACAGCTCATCCTCACTTCTGTCATACATCAGCCATGCACACATACACATTAACACACGCAGCACATACGTATATACATACAAATGTTGTGTGTCAAGTATCGTGTCTGTAGCTACGGGGGATCCAGTTTGCTGAGCTGCTCGACTCGGTATTCCAGTCATAGCCTCCCCTGATCCACATGTCAAGACACTTCAGCTTCCCTCGGCTTTGCTTTCTTCTTCTCCTATCCCTGGAAGACCCTGCCATTTATTCCCTGCCTGATTCCCTAGCAGTGGGAATTCATAAAAACATTCCCGATGTCCCAAATCCAGGTTAGATCCCACAGACTAACAGAAAGGGAGTCGCTGAGTTATCGACTCCACAAGCAGCTATTTGAAAAGGAAAATGACTCGTACAGATGCTACCTTTGTTTTCCAACATCACCACAGAACTCAGTTTGGCAGCAGTCAAGAGGCGTCTGTCCAGATGGACGTCATGGTGAATTGTGCCGCAGAGCGGTTTTGGATCTGGAACCCTTGACATTCCTCCGGTTAAAGGACAGATTTCAGCCTGCTGGTCTTTGGAACTGAATCAGTCATGTTTTGCCACGCCGGGATGCTGTTAGAGTTTCCAGGTTCCGGTAAAGCCCGTCTCACTAACACTTTACACATACCATGATCCGGTCCTCCAAGGCCGCTCACACACTCACACTCAGTCTGTCTGCAACTCTGTCTCTCAGCACAGCGAGTCCTCTCTCTCCTCCTGCAGTGCATAATCGATTTCATCCATCTCTCTCTCGCAGTCCTCGCACCCCTCTGTCCCACATCCCTCCATCACCACCACTCCGTGGGGGTCCACCAACCTGCACCCCCCAACCACACCTATCCCGCCGATTCCCCCCATCCCCCCTCCAACACCAACTGCCCCCATTCCGCCTTCGACTGCCCCCATCCCTCCCACTGCTCCTACCCCGGCACCTCCTCCAACACCTATGCCTCCTCCGCCGACAAGCAGGGCCCCCCCAGCGCCACACACCAGCGGCCCCACAGCAGGCCCCACCCCCCGGGGCCACAGTGGGTCAATGAGAGCCCCCTGCTGGCCCAGCTGGATCAGCTGGCTGACGGAGTAGACGCCGGGTCCTCCAGCACTGCCACCAGCCGTGGCAGCAATCTGCACCACCTCCTCGTAGGAGGGGGCATGTGCAGCGGCCCGGGCCTCCTCCAGCCTCATGCGGGCGCGGTGCTTCATCTCAATGATGGTCTTGGTGTAGGAGTTGAGGGTGGCGACGGCGGCAGCCATGCAGCAGCTGAACGACAGCCATGCCATGCTGGAGACACGAGGGGAGGAGTCGGGTTGGAGATTGGGGGTGGGTTCGGGGGTTGGGGGGGGGGTAGGAGAGATGAGAGCAGTTTTGTTTTAAATGAAGCATGCGCCATTTTGAAAAACATAAACCCCACTCTGAATCGACTGACTCTTGTACCAGAGAACTTTGCCATTTTTCATCTTTATCTCCATATATCAGATTAGCCATATTTCTGTTTTATCAAGCTGTGTCACTAGGGAGCGCTGTGGACACGTCCAAAATGTACCCGCCAGCGTCATCATTGGCAGAGATTTCAGAGTAATGAGGAAGTCAAGCCGTATCGCCTCCTGATTCTGCTCACGTCTCCAGGAGGAGGGAATAAGAGCCAGGAAGAGTGGATACCAGTACACTCTTCCTTTCGATTTAAAGGGCTCGTGGTACCGACGTTGATCATAACTTATATTTCCTAGTGGACCCACACTTTGCCGGAGCTTTATGATTAGTCGTATGAACTATCAACATCTGAGTACTCTGAACACACAACACATGAATGTATAACCCCAAACCAGCGGCTCTGTCACACGACTGAAGTGAAGGATGCTGTGTACCAAAGAGGGGAGGGTTTCCATTAGATTCAGATGGATGTGGGACAGAAAGTGTGAAAAACACTACATCATAACTGAGTACAGGAACTTACGCGAACGACCAGCCGTAGTCCCAGGTCTGAGGCCTCCAGTCTTTTGGTCCAATACTAACAGTCATCTGAAATACTGTGGTGTACATCATATGGGCTACCATCCCCATCATACCTGCCAGACAGACAGAAGGACAGACAGACAGTCAGTCAGACAGAGGGACAGACACATAGGCAGATGGACAGATAGACAGAGGGGCAGACAGAGGGACAGATAGACGGACAGACAGACAAATAGACAGAGAGACAGATGGACGGACGGACAGAGGGACAAATGGACAGACAGGCAGATGGACAGACGGACAAACAGACAGATAAACAGACAGACAGACCAAGGGACAGACGGACAGACAGACAGACAGACAGAGGGACAGACAGACAGAGGGACAGATGGACAAACAGACACACAGACAGACATACATGCAGATAGACAGACAGACGGACAGACAGAATGACGGACAGACAGACAGAAAAACAGACAGACAAAGGGACAGACAAACGGACAGAGACAGACAGACAGACAGAGAGAGACACAGACAGACAGACAAAGGGACAGACAGACAGACAGAGGGACAGACATACAGTGACAAACAGGCAGACAGACAGAATCATAGAATCAAGGTGAATAATTGAGAGTAAGAGTAGAGAGACATTTAGTTAAATATGAGAGAAAGAATAAGCATCACAAACGAGTTTAATAGACTTAATTTAGTGTTTACTGTCGGGATCAAACACTAGAAATAATTTAACTCTGAACGCGTTTGACGACAAACGGACTACACTGCATTCTCTCCTAGGTATAGTACAGCATGCCTGATATTGTTGCTTTTATTTCAGTTGTTGAGTCCTGTGTAGGTGTTGGGAAGGTGAGAGTCAGAGCTCCATTCAAAATGAATGAGTCAGCAGGAACAAACCAAAACCCCCGGCTGAACCTGATCCACGTTGTTCCATCTGGCGGTAAAGGTCTTCGACCAGCTTGTCCTGTCATATCTGCTTGCTTTTTCCAAACTAATTCAGTCTTCCAGATTTGGCCCTTCAGAAAGTCTGACACAGCAATGACCATTAACATGAGATGCTAAAAATCAGTCACTGGACATTCAACTTCATCAAACGTCTGTCCGTCTTGGGAGAGACATCCTCCTCTACTGCTCTCCTCGAGCTGTCTTCCTGTTTTTTCTCCCCGTTAAAGGGTTTTTAGGGAGTTGTTCCTTATCCGATGCGAGGTTCTAAGGACAGGATGTTGTGTTGCTGTAAAGCCCCTCGAAGCAAATTTGTAATTTGTGATATTGGGCGATACAAATAAAACTGACTTGATTTCATGGATAAGTTATTATCTCAAATACAGCAGCGATAAAAAATACTAGAAACGATGTTGGTTTGCATGTAAATCTGTAAAGTGACTTTTCCCCTCTCACAGCAAAGCAGTATAAAGTATGTTGCTGTCACCTGACAGCACCGTGCACATGGCGGCAAAGGCGTTGATCTTGAGAGCGTTCATCTCCCTCTTGGCACAGAGACAAATCACCTCCACGCACATCAGCAGGAAGCCCATGGCCAACAGGCCAATGTACATAAACTCACTGACCACCGACAGCCACAGAACACCTGGGTGAGAGAGAGGGAGAAAAAGAAGGGGAGAGAGAGAGAGCTAGATGTAACCATGCACACCTCCATATGACTGGCAAGTCGCTATCCATGCACATCGAGTGAACATCAGGATGACTGTCGGAACAGCGGTCTGCATGGGCTAGCAGTTAGCTTAGCCTGCCCCGCTTCCACGTCCTGTCAGACCACCCTCGGTGTTTCCTCACTGGGTGCAGCTCCAGGCAGGGCCGTGGTCCCTGGACCCACGGGATGCAGCGGACCAAGCTCCCCCTGCCGATCCAGCACCAGCTCTCCCAGCCAGCAAACCAAGACACAAACTGAGATGTGGACAAAGACACTGCATGGACGGCACTGGGTGAGGCCGCTGCAAATGTGAACTTGTGCCGCCATCCTCCCACACTGGCAGTGAAATACACTGTTGGACATATTTACACAATTACAATTTACAAATTAAAACTTATCTTACTTCTCTGCTGCTTGGAAGACCTGAAATAGTCACGTTTCAATCCAATCTAATCCTGGTGTAATGAGAGATAACACACTGTCATGCAGATTACTTTTCAGGGGGCATCCCTGCAACTCTGAACTGCATAAAAGAGGGTACAGATAATGAATGGATGGACGGATGGATACTTGCATGCTTGGAGGTATAACTGGTCTATCTTTTGTGATTTGTATTTTATTGATTCTTTCATGGGTGTAAATCCTATTAACAGAAAATAACACTACAATAGGGGAAACAAAAGAATAAGCTAAAGCTAACATCAGTAGATACGGGTATCAGAAGGACCACACTCATATGAATCCATAATGTCACATAAATAGATGAATGTAACTGAGTAATATACAGATCTCTGCTCATAACCACATCATACTCAAACACAGTGCATAAGCATGCACCCACACACACACACACACACACACACATATATATATATGTGCATATATACAGACACCCACATGCTCATACTACTACTACTATTACTACTACTTTCGGCTGCTCCCGTTAGGGGGCGCCACAGTGCATCATCCGTTTCCATCTCTTCCTGTCTTCTGCATCTTCTGTCACACCAGTCACCTGCATGTCCTCCCTCACCACATCCATAAACCTCCTCTTTGTCCTTCCTCTTCTCCTCTTCCCTGGCAGCTCCATCTTCAGCATCCTTCTCCCAGTATACCCAGCATCTCTCCTCCACACATGTCCACACCATCTCAATCTTGTCTCTCTTGCTTTGTCTCCAAACCGTCCAACCTGAGCTGTCCCTCTAATATACTCGTTCCTAATCCTGTCCAGGACGTGGAAGCGGGGCGGGCGAAGTTAACTGCTAGCTCATGCAGACCGGCGGTCCTGACATTCATCCTGGCTGGCGTTCGTTCCCTTGGACAGTGATTTTTTGTTTAGTTTGGATGTGTGTGTTAGTTTGGGTATGTGTGTTCTTGTAGTTTTTGGATGTGTTTTTGTCTTTGTGCTGTGCTGCTGTGGGCTGGGGGAAACGGCATTTCATTTCATGTACGCAAGTGCATGAAGTGAAATGACAAATAAAGTGATCCTGATTCCTGATTGTCCTTCTTCATCACTCCCAATGAAAATCTTATCATCTTCAACTCTGCCACCTCCAGCTCCTTCTCCTGTCTTCTCATCAGTGCCACTGTCTCCAAACCATATAACATAGCTGGTCTCACTACCATCTTGTAAACCTTCCCTTTAACTCTTGCTGGTACCCTTCTGTCACAAATCACTCCTGACACTCTTCTCCACCCACTCCACCCTGCCTGCACTCTCTTCTTCACCTCTCTTCTGCACTCTCTGTTACTGTGGACAGTTGACCCCCAAGTATTTAAACTCACATGCCTTCATCACCTCCACTCCTTGCATCCTGACCATTCCACTGTCCTCCCTCTCATTCGCGAATAGGTATTCCGTCTTGCTCCTACTGACTTTCATTCCTCTTCTCTCCAGTGCATACCTCCACCTCTCCAGGCTCTCCTCAAGCTGCACCCTACTCTCACTACAGATCACAATGTCATCTGCAAACATCATAGTCCATGGAGACTTCTGCCTGATCTCTTCCATCAACCTGTCCATCACCACTACAAACAAGAAAGGGCTCAGAGCCGATCCTTGATGTAATCCCACCTCCACCTTGAACCCATCCGTCATTCCAACCACACATCTCACCACTGTCACACTTCCCTCATACGTATCCTGCACCACTCCTATATACTTCTCTGCAACTCCCGACTTCCTCATACAATACCACACCTCCTCTCTCGGCACTCTGTCGTATGCTTTCTCTAAATCCACAAAGACACAATGTAACTCTTTCTGGCCTTCTCTATACTTCTCCACCAACATTCTCAAAGCAAACATCACATCTGCGGTGCTCTTTCATGGCATGAAACCATATTGCTGCTGCTGATCACCACCTCTCCTCTTAACCTAGCTTCTATTACTCTTTCCCATATCTTCATGCTGTGGCTGATCAACTTTATACCTCAATAAATACCCACTATAAATACTATGTATACCCACATGCTCATAGATATTTATGAATATGACCCCTGAATAAGAAAAGAAATGGGGGGGGGGTTACTGATAATCAAGTTTTACCAACCTTGTGTCTCTCCTGGCGTCAGCTCGATGAAGCTCCGACACTTCTCTTCCTGGTCATCCCCTGGAGGACCAATCAGAAAACAGTACCGTCATTACCATCCTGAGACCACCTCTCTCTCCCTCACACACACACACACACACACACACACACACGGCACTTGGACAGAATATTTGGCTTACTAACATAGCTGTCAAGGGGATAGAAGGATTTTTGAGCTACCTAAATGTTACATGACACTGGGCTCCTCATCTAGAAGATGTTGACTTAGAATCGTGTCTTCTCACCTCTGCTACCGACTCTGACAGTGGTACTGTTGACATGAAAGTGATGGTGGGTGTGGAAGAGTCACAATAAATCAATCTGGTTATGAAGCCAAAAAAGTGGTGTGGCTGAATTCTTGACTGAAGAATCTTTGATTTCCAACATCCATGAGTGCGCAGCATTAGGGTGACCAGACATCCCGGTTTGTCCGGGACTGTCCCGGTTTCAAGCTGGGTGTCCCGAGTCCCGACAAATATCTGTATCTTTTTTTGGTGGGAGGGGATAAAAATGCTTCAACGTATCATGTCTGGCCAGACAGACAAGCTTGTGAGTGCATGCATATGCATGTGCACCAACGTGCGGTACACTTTTTAGGGTCCCGGTTTGGGATTTAGAAAATCTGGTCAGCATGGATGTTTTTCTACTGCCAGCATTCAGCACATACTCCCGGCTGCTATTCGCTTATAGGGACCTCTTTTTATCACAGAGACAACATGTTGTGGTGGCAACTTCATAGACGGTACATTATTACTCACTGTGATATTCTATACTGTGGTTTGTTTGTTTTTTGTGTGGCTCCCCCCCCCCTCTTTTTCTCCCTAATTGTATCCGGCCAATTACCCCACCCTTCCGAGCCGTCCCGGTCTCTGCTCCACCCCCTCTGCCGATCCGGGGAGGGCTGCAGACTACCACATGCCTCCTCCGATACATGTGGAGTCACCAGCCGCTTCTTTTCACCTGACAGTGAGGAGTTTCCCCCAGGGGATGTAGCACGTGGGAGGATCACGCTATCCCCGCCCCTCGTTCCCCCTCCCCCCCGAACAGGCACTCCAACCGACCAGAGGAGGCGCTAGTGCAGCGACCAGGACACATACCCACATCCGGCTTCCCACCTGCAGACACGGCCAATTGTGTCTCTAGGGACGCCCGACCAAGCTAGAGGTAACACGGGGATTCAAACCGGCGATCCCCGTGTTGGTAGGCAACAGAATAGACCGCTACGCTACCCAGACGCCCTACTGTGGATATTTTTGAACAATGTTAGGTATTGTATGGTAGAGACCGGCTATTTTATATGTTTCTGCTATTAAAAATGTGTTGTATTTTCTCTCATACACATAGGTAATGTTCTTTGTGCTCGTTATTTATTTTCATATTTGTATCTGACAGTTAGAATGCCATGTTGCCTACCAACATGGAGCTCGCTGGTTCGAATCCCCGTGTTACCTCCGGCTTGGTTGGGCATCCCTACAGACACAATTGGCCGCGTCTGCAGGTGGGAAGCCGGCTGTGGGTATGTGTCCTGGTTGTTGTACTAGCACCTCCTCATGTCGATCAGGGAGCCTGTTCGAGGGGGGAGGGGGAACTGGGGGTAATAGTGTGATCCTCCCACGTGCTGCGTCCCCCTGGTGAAACTCCTCACTGTCAGGTGAAAAGAAGCGGCTGGCGACTCCACATGTATCGCAGGAGGCATGTGGTAGTCTGCAGCCCTCCCGGGATCGGCAGAGGGGGTGGAGCAGCGACCGGGATGGCTCGGAAGAGTGGGGTGATTGGCTGGATTCAATTTGGGGGAAAAAGGGAGAAAAAAGAAAAGAAAGAAGAAAAAAAAAGAAATGGTATGTCTGGCAGCTGGAGTGTAGTTGTTGGTGACGAGATTGAATCAATAGGGGGCGATCTTGCCTGCTGCTGTCAGAGTCTTTTGAGTCCCGTAAATCCAAACCTAAAACTCATCCTACAATTAGTTGTCTTTAAGTTGAGTGCTTCACAACCTGTACTGCATGGCAGGGTGGTTTCTGTCTCAATGAATTTACCAACCACTGTTCTGCCGACGAGATCATAGAGTATAGATTATTGATTATAGATTATTGCAAACTGTTCTCTTCTCTCAAATGTCTTTTCTCTCTCTCTGAATGATGTCTTCTCCTTTCTCTCCTGCGTAAGTGAATGGCGTGATGCGAGTCTCCCGTGTGCACATGCAGTCTGTCCTCCTCCCAGGTCTCCATGGTGATGGTGGTCGCCACCTGGACACTGCTTGGCATCCTCCTCATCATAGTCTTCGTATATAATTGTGTTATCCTCTTTCAGTGTTGTGTTCTGTAAATTGTGTAAACACAACATCCATTGCATGTCTGTCCGTCTTAGGAGAGAGATCCTCCTCCGTTGTTCTCCCTGAAGTTTCTTCCTATTTTTTCTCCCTGTTAAAGGTTTTTTTAGGGAGTTGTTCCTTATCCGAAGTGAGGGTCTAAGGACAGGATGTCGTGTTGCTGAGAGAGAGAGAACACCAACCAGAAAGCTGTTTCGGGGGTTCTCTATGAGGTCCTCATGTAACCACCAGTACTGCTGATTTTCTATTCTACCAGCTAAAACCTCCCTGACTGGAGGCCGGAATAACTGGAACAGCAGGTGAATGTCATGAACTCATCATCGGCAGTCACTTGGGGTTGAGTATGACCGTCCTCCCTCTGGGTCCTCAGGTGGGTTGTAGAGGCCGATCCTGGAGCCACAGAATGGGAGGAAGCCTGCGCGTGACAGCTTTTTACGTGGCGAGGTTGATGTGCCTGCAGTCACCACACGGTCCTTGGCCGCGGGTGGCCAGAGTCCAATGGCATGGAGAACCAAGATGATTGGGGACCACCCTCTGTTGCAGCCTTCATCCGCCTTCACTGCCGTTGTGACCTGTTGACATCTTCCGCCAGTTCTGCTGTTGAGGTCTTTGTTGGATTGCACTTTATCTGGAACCTCCCCCTTGACCTATCCGCCTAGGGTGACCCTACCAGGAGCCAAGCTCCGGACGGCATAGTTCTTGGGATCATTGGTACACGCAAGCTTCTCCACCACAGCAAGGTCACAATCCAGGAGATGAACTATGTGGTAGAATACCAACAGCACTGGTGGTACCTGAGGACCTGGTTGAGAACTACTGGTCCATGTCATTGCAGTATATTAAGAGTGGAATGTGACTGGATCAGAGTGGACAGTGTTTTATATGTATGCATTTCAATAGGATCAGATTGTGATAAGGTCTCAGATGGAATTTGAATGTGTGTGAAAGAAAACACCTTTCTGTAAGCAGAACACTCAGTTGGATTTCTGCCTTAATAAAAAGTGGTGTCACAATGCATCCTCGACCACCTCCAGCGCTGACTGGATCACAGTCAGTCCCCGAGGCATCTTCAGGAGGGTTGTTTACACCTGCACCATCGTAAGTGGTTAACCTCTATTCAATTACAATTTAAAAGGGGCCTCGGAAACTCTGGAACTGTTGTTTCCCGACCGTTAAAGTCTCCCCTCTCCTATAAAGGCTGGATAAAAGAGTGAAGGGCTTCTTAAAAAAAGGAAGATCACTGTAAAATTAAGAATATTTATATTGTTTCAAGAGATCTTACCTTGGTAAAATATTCTATTTTGTGTGAATGTGTGTGTCGGCCCTGTGATGGCCCGGTGGCCTGTCCAGGGTGTTTCCCCGCCTGCCGCCCAATGACTGCTGGGATAGGCTCCAGCATCCCCCAACCCCGATTGGGATAAGCAGCTTGGATAATGGATGGATGTGTGTGTGTTCCTTTGATAGAGGTCGGTTACTCCTGCCTCACCTTCATTGTGCTTCTCGCAGGACAACCAGAAGCCCGTGTGGAAGTAGCGCAGCATGTATTTGTCCTCGCCCGTCTCCCAGATGTACTGCACAGCGTTGGCCATCTGCTTCCTCCGGATCCGAGCCAGCTCCTCCTTCTGCAGCGGGGATAGGGTCACGTTGGATGGCGGGGCCTTAGGGTCTGGGGTGGGGGTCTCTGAGAGAGGGATGAGGAGGTGGAGAGGGAGAAAGGTAGAGAGAGGGGAGATGGAGGTAGAGCAAGAGAGTAAAGTAGAAAAGAGAGAGAGAGTGGTAGAGTGAGAAAGGTGGGGGGGGGGGAGTAGATGAAAGACGGGGCAGACATTTATTAATGCAATATTACTCAAAATAAAGGCAACCGGCATGGAAAAACAGACATATTCACGGTAATCTGACATAATCAAAGTACTACTGTGTCATTTTTACAGTACTATCGTGTCATATGACACAACAGTACTGTGAATATGATACAACACTGTGACATATTTGAATATGACACAGTACTGTGTTTTAGATAAATATATAGCAGTGGACATATTCACAGTAATGTGACATATTTATCATATACTGGCTGTTTGGTATATGACATTGTTCTGTGAATACGTCCAAAGCCAAGAAACTCGCCCATAAACCTTTAAGCTGTCGACTGGATGGATCACGATCTGTAACGCAATCCCGGCACAAACACTGTTCTCAGACTAATCTGACGCTTTTCTACACAGCGAAAATTGAATATGACATGTGAACAAATGGGTTTAGAGCAGAGAAGGATAAGACAGCGGCCAGCGAGTCCAAATAACAGTTGTAGATACAAAGTTCTGAGATTAGCAACAAAGCCTGGATTATGCAGGGCGCTGCACTGTAAAACACACGAAACCAGGTTAAAAGAAACAAGGAAAAAAAAAATCTAGTTCAATGAATCATGCTTTGCAGAGGTGAGACGATGAACTGTAGTTTCAGCAGGGGGCACCATACCGTTGTTTGAATCGGACCCTTTAGCTGATCCTATTTCTGAAACATGGGATCGTCCCACTGTTATACTACAGAATGAGTACCAGGTGACACGTTTTCCAAACTCGTGGTGTGTTGACGGTGTTCCCGGACGTCTTACCTGTGGTGTACGGCTGGCTGTTGTTCTGCCCACAGTTCTTCATCTTGACCGGTGACAGACAGAGGGGCTTGACCACCTTGTGAGTCCCCTCGCACCAATAGGAGGTGCAGAAAGCCGAGACGGACAGGCTGAGAGCCAGTGAGGTGAGGGACAGAGACAGGAGGGAGCGGTTACGCCTGGACATTTTCTCGAGCATCTTGGCTGGTGGAGTGGTGGACAGGGCCGCTTGGATGGTGAGATAAAAGTGAGGGGGGAGGGAGAGAGAGAGAGAGAGAGAGGGAGAGGATGACAGGACTGAGGAAAAAATGGGGCACTAATCAAGAGAGGGGCATGATGGGGAGTTCATGGGTTTGATTGTGAGGTTGACTCCAATAAAAAAAAACACAGAAAAAAAAAATTCAAAGACTATGACAAATTTGGTCGACCAATTACAACAGAGGATCAGAGGAGGGAAGGGGATTCCATCACAAGGCAAGATGACTGAGTGGGACATGGGGGGGGGGCGAGATGTGGGATTGATGGAAGGGGGATTGGCAAAGAGAGTGAGAAAGAGTGAGAAAGGCGATTATTGTTGTCTGAAGGAGGAAAAATATCAGAGAGCAAGAGAGACAAGAAGAGGTGGCATACGAGGGGCGAAGCAGAGGAGAGGATGATGAAGGTCAGAGTTCAGCAGAGAAAGATGAGCAGGCTGAAATTAATCAACAGCGATGAGAGAGAGCGAGAGAGAGAGAGGCAGATGGGTAATGCAGGACTTGTGGGTCAAAGGTCAGCTCGGTTCAGTGCCCTCTCCCTCAGTGTAAACCCCTAAAACTGGTGCGGTCTCCCATTACAATGTCAGAAGTTCATCAGATTTAGTTTTTGGATGCTGGGATCAGAGACCAGCTCTCCCTCCTTGTGTGTTTTGCAATTACTCTGTGACACGACCTAGACAGGTGCCAGAGTCCACACACTTCCTCTCCAGTTAGTCACCTGTACTACAAAACCACTCCATCTTTGTATTTCCCGCCACAGAGGATTGTCCTGCTGTCACGAAGCCCGTGGATGTTGACAGTTGATCTCGGCTCGAGCTGGGATGAAGATAAACATTTTAAATCTTCCTGAGGATTTTTCTCCCCCGCTACTCTCACCCGGCCGTCTTCGTCCAATTACTGTTATTCTTAAGGCACTTTCTGTTCTTCAAGCTGCTCCCCTACCTCTCCGTTTCTTAGGGTGGGGGTTGGGGATGTGAAAGGAATTATAAGCCCAATCTACCTCCGGTCTCAGCAATCTGTGTTTATCGCCGAGGGTTTAGGTGGACATGGCTAACCCCTGCCTGATCTCATGACCTCTGTCATCTGGTTGACCACCTAGAACAGAAGAAATGAAGAAGGAGACAAAAGCAAGTTAGATTTGGTTTGAGAGTCATCTGAACAAACTGAGGCTACGTTCATCTGGAGAAATTTGAAAACAGCATTTTCACAGCGAGAACAGGTTGAAAGTTTTCCATACATGCTAGTGTTGTTCTGGTTATCTTTGAAAAGTTTGCAGTCAACACTTAAACACCAAAACAATAGAAAAACACTCAATTCATTCATTCATCATCAGCCACTTCTCCGGGGTCGGGTCGCGGTGGCAGCAAGCTAAGTAGGGCACTCCAGACATCCCTCGCCCCAGCAACACCCTCCAGCTCCTCCTGGGGGATCCCAAGGCGTTCCCAGGCCAGAATGGACATGTAGTCCCTCCAGCGAGTTCTGGGTCTACCCCAGGGTCTCCTCCCAGTTGGCTGTGCCCGTTAAACCTCCGAAGGAAGGCGCCCAGGCGGCATCCTAATCAGATGCCTGAACCACCTCAACTGACTCCTTTCCATGTGAAGGAGCAGCAGCTCTACTCCGAGCTCCCTCCGGATGTCCGAGCTCCTCACCCTAAGGCTGAGCCCTGACACCCTACAGAGGAAACTCAGTTCAGCCGCTTGTATCCGCGACCTCAAACCACTCAAGTCTCTTCTAATTGGTCATGTGCAGGCCACTTGAGCCAGTGTTACACTGA
This sequence comes from Lampris incognitus, assembly GCF_029633865.1. Classification (NCBI taxonomy): domain Eukaryota; kingdom Metazoa; phylum Chordata; class Actinopteri; order Lampriformes; family Lampridae; genus Lampris; species Lampris incognitus. The sequence continues at coordinate 41,389,912 of NC_079228.1, read as the reverse complement.
AACCTGGGACTGTTGAAAATTGTGACCATATGGTTGTTCCGAACCTTCAGAAAACGCCACCTCATGGTTGTCACAAGATGGCATTGCTAAGTGACGACCACCCGCTCAGATCGTTACCCTGACCTTGGAAGATAGTGCAGCTATTTATTGTCCTACCTGAAGTCAGACAAACTCATGGATATCTACTTTACATCTGTGCATGCAGCTTGAAGGCATGTTGAACGTTTAGTTTAGCCTGGCTTCGCTCAAAAGAAGGTAGACACCTTCTCCCTAACCGATCATTAATACACGTTTCTAGGGCTGGGCAATATATCAATATTATGTCAATATCATGATATAAGACTAGACATCATCTGGGATTTTGGCTATCATAATATCGTAGTAGGACATAAGTGTTGTCTTTTCCAGGTTTTAAAGGCTGCATTACACTAAAGAGATGCAATTTTCTGAATTTATCTCTACCTGTTTGGATATCACATCCACATTACTAAGGAGTGTTTATCAGAAATGTCACTGTGTTGTGGGGCGTCCGGGTAGCATGGTGGTCTATTCCGTTGCCTACCAAGACGGGGATCGCCGGTTTGAATCCCCGTGTTACCTCCAGCTTGGTCGGGCGTCCCTACAGACACAATTGGCCATATCTGCGGGTGGGAGCCGGATGTGGGTATGTGTCCTGGTCGCTGCACTAGCGCCTCCTCTGGTCGGTTGGGGCGCCTGTTTGGGGGGAAGGGGGAACTGGGAGAATAGCATGATCCTCCCATGTGCTACGTCCCCCTGGTGAAACTCCTCACTGTCAGGTGAAAAGAAGCGGCTGGCGACTCCACATGTATGGGAGGAGGCATGTGGTAGTCTGCAGCCCTCCCCGGATCGGCAGAGGGGGCGGAGCAGAGACCCGGTTGGCTCGGATGAGTGAGGTAATTGGCCGGATACAATTGGGGAGAAAAGGGGAAAACAACCAGAGAAGACACATTATTGGACTTCTTCTCAAACTCACTGCTCAACGTACCTCAAAACTGAAATGTGAAGACAGTAACATGGTATCCACGAGTTTGTCTAAAACCGCACTTGGAGGCGTCTCCTGGATTGTGCTGCTAAAAGACCCGGGACACACAGGTGTTCCCCAGTTGAGTTGGGTCATCAGACCTCCTCTCTGGTCTGTCTGGGCGTGTACGTACTGTGTTTGATTGACAGCTCCTTGACTCTCCTATGTTAGTTCTGTTGAACCTGTTAGGAAGGACATCTTTTCTATTGATTCTTATGAGTACATGGTAGACACTGACCTCACCTTGTACCATAGATGGCTCCACCCAACCTCAACATCAGCAGGGGTCTGATCAGCTAAGCAAACAAAAACCTGTGTGGGTGTCCTGGGTCTTTAACCATGCTCACAATTTCTGATGGTTGAAGATTTTGGGATAACACTGGCAGCTTTACGCTGGTCACATGAAAATCAAACACTTTTGAAAAGCTACGTAGTTGCCGTTCATGTGAGACCTACTACTACTACTACTACTACTACTACTACTACTACTACTACTACATGGAGCTGCCGGGGAAGAGGAGAGGAAGGCCAAAGAGGAGGTTTATGGATGTGGTGAGGGAGGACATGCAGGTGGCTGGTGTGACAGAGGAAGATGCAGAGGACAGGAAGAAATGGAAGAAATGGCTGTGGCGACCCCCAACGGCAGCAGCTGAAAGTAGTAGTAGTAGTAGTAGTAATAGTGTGGATGAAGAGAACAAACTATTAATCCAAATTTATCCATGTTAGTGTGGACAGACTTGGAGTCACGGAGTTTGCCAACTGAGGTGGGAGTGTCGCAGTTGTCCCTATCCTGGCTGGCATCGCCGTTGTCATCGATATTGTTACCCCCATCATTATTATCACCCCCAACACCATCTTTATGTGGACTTACTTATTTTATGACTCAGCCATGACTTCCTCGGTATTGTTCATTATTAATTTACTCAATACCAGTATAGACAGAGTTGAAGCAGATCCACAGTATAGGTTCAATTCCTGGTGTGACCTCTTAATCCCTGCAGGCATGACCGTAATCCACACGAGATGCTGACAGGAACGTTGGTCTGATCAACTCATACCACACACATGCATGATGTCAACACACAGATGGGCGACAAATGAAAGGAAAAACCAACAAATGTCTTAGTATAGCCCAGAGCCGGATTATATGGGTAGATTACACTGGGCGGACTGTATTCCTGGGCCCCCTACAGGCATATTTTGATATTTGGTAAACAAAGACAATGACTTAACTGCCACACGATGCTCGTTAATTTTGTTAGGTATATATTTTAGCTTATCTTTTTTTTTCCCCATTCCGTCATCCAAACTGCCTATCCTGCTCTCAGGGTCACAGGGATGCTGGAGCCTATCCCAGCAGTCACTGGGCGGCAGGCGGGGAGACACCTTGGACAGGCCACCAGGCCATCACAGGGCCCCCCCCCCCCACACACACACACACACATTCACACACAGGGACAAATTACTAGTGAGTCACCTGACCTACATGTCTTTGGACTGTGGGAGGAACCCGGAGCACCCGGAGGAAACCCACACAGACACGGGGAGAACATGCAATCTCCACACAGAGGACGACCCGGGACGACCCCCGAGGTTGGACTACCCCGGGACTCGAACCCAGGACCTTCTTGCTGTGAGGCGACCGCGCGAACTACTGCACCACTGTGCCGCCAGCTTACCTATTTATATTTCGGTATTCATACACAATATGTTAGTTATGTATTTATAGTGGAAAGTACAGCCCTACAGTATACATTTGATTTATATACTTTTTTTGGCTTTTCTCCCCACTTGTACCTGGCCAATCACCCTGCTCTCTGAGCCTTCCCGGTTGCTGTTCCACCCCCTCTGCCGATCCTGTGCATAGATCTGGCCCAGAGTAAGGTGTTGGGCCATCACGAGCCTCCAGAACATCTTCAATGCTGCTTGTCATAGATTCCTCAAGTCTCTGAACTCTACTGGAGGGATGGACGCCATTCTTCCAGAAGATGTTCCCTCTCTGGTGTTTTGATGATGGTGGTGGAGGGTGCTGTCTAATACGTCAGTCCAAAATCTCCCATAGGTGTTCACCTGGGTTGAGATCTGGGGACTGTGAAGGTTGTAGCATGTGATGTACATCATTTTCATACTCATCCAACTATTCAGTGACCCCTCGTGCCCTGTGGATGGGGGCATTGTCCTCCTGGAAGAGACCACTCCGATCAGGATAGAGCTGTTTCATCACAGGGTAAAGATGATCACTCAGACTACTACTACTTTCAGCTGCTCCCGTTAGGGGGCGCCACAGCGCATCATCCGTTTCCATCTCTTCCTGTCCTCTGTATCTTCTTCTGGCACGCCAGCCACCTGCTCTAAACCTCCTCTTTGTCCTTCCTCTTTTCCTCTTCCCTGTCAGCTCCTCAGAATAACTTTGTATTGATCTGCAGTGCAGTGACCTTTCCCTCTAAGGGGACAAGAGGACCTAAACCATGACAGGAAAATGTCCCCCCACACCATAACAGAGACCCAGGACCCCTCACTGTAGGAGTTGAGCATTCAGGTTTTTCCTCTAATTTGTCACCCGTCTGTATGTGTCCACCAAACCCGCCCATGTTATCAACAACAGAAGCTTTTTTTGTTGTTGTTGTGTGGATCCCCCCCCCCCCCCTTTCTCCCCAATTGTACCTGGCCAATCACCCTGCTCTCCGAGCCGTCCCGGTCTCTGCTCCGCCCCCTCTGCCGATCCGGGGAGGGCTGCAGACTACCACATGTCTCCTCCCATACATGTGGAGTCACCAGCCGCTTTTCACCTGACAGTGAGGAGTTTCACCAGGGGGACGTAGCGCGTGAGAGGATCACGTTATTCCCCCCAGTTCCCCCTCCCCCCCGAACAGGCGCCCCGACCAACCAGAGGAGGCGCTAATGCAACGACCAGGACACATACCCACATCCGGCTTCCCACCCGCAGACACGGCCAATTGTGTCTGTAGGGAAGCCTGACCAAGCCGGAGGCAACACGGGGATTCAAACCGGCGATCCTCGTGTTGGTAGGGGACAAGAGGACCCAAACCATGGCGGGAAAATGCCCCCCACAGCATAAAAGAGACCCCGGACCCCCTCACTGTAGGGGTCAAGCATTCAGGCTTTGCTTTTAATTTGTCACCCATCTGTACGCGTCCACCAACAGCCGCCCATGTTATCAACAACAGAAGCTTAGCGTCTATTCTATGACAAGCAGGGTACGGCTGTTAAAATCCCCATCGAGAACCCGGTGACCTCAATAAACCCACAGGAATAAAAGTTGTGGACGAAGCCGAATTATTAAACATGGCATAACAGCGCTCTCTTTCCCATCATAATTGAATCTGTTAAGTTGGCAGCCCAACCAAAGAAAACGTATTTTATTGATTACAGTAAAGTTATAGAGTCTAAATACTGTTTTCCTGATGTGAACAGCGTGCCAAGGAAGGTTTCTGGGAAACCATTAACATCGTCACAGTATCTTGTTAGCGAGCTTTTCCTTCTTGTTTGTGACTTAAAAAAACACCAAAACTGCTCTCATCTCATGTCCAGCTGTTTCTGTTCAACCTCAACTTTCCTTTAGTTTACAGAGGCCATACCAAAAAACCCCACAAAAAACAACAAACTGAGGCTGAAAAATAAGATGCCGAGATTTAACTTACCCTCTTTCTGGCCCCCCCCCCCCACCCCCGGGTGACTCTAGCACTCTCTCTGTGCCTGGGCATTCATCTCTCCTCCAGCAGGATTCACCATTTGTCTTCACCTTTCCGCCATGCTTCCCACATTCCTCCCTCTCCGTCTTGGGTGAGTTTCTATCAAAATGCCACCCAGAACCCCTTCATGCCCAAACCACCACTGCCTCCTCCACCCCAGCCCTCCCCACTAATCCTTACAAGTCCATCTGTTCCTTTCCTTCCCCATTTGCTCTCTATAGTGTTACTGTTCAGCCATGTATGCAACTCTCTCTCTCTCCCTCTCCCTCCCTCTCTCTCTCTCTCTCTCCCTCTCTCTCTCTCTCTCTCTCTCTCTTTCTCTCTCTCGCTCCCCCCCCCCCCTCTCTCTCTCTCTCTCTCTCTCTCTCTCTCTCTCTCTCTCTCCCTCTCCCTCTCTCTCTCTCCCCTTCTCTCTCTCTCCCTCTCCCTCTCTCTCCCTGTCTCTCTTTCTCTCCCCCCCCCTCTCTCTCTCGCTCTCTCTCTCAGTTGCAACTTTCTTGCTCATTGTCCACAGAGTAAATCCATGACCCCTCTTCCCCTCCTCCTATAGTGATTAATTCCATGGTATGGCACGACTTTATCCCAGATGAACGACTTGTGGAGGCCCTGATCATTGTGTGAACTGTTCTCCGCTGATCGGCTATCCCTGTCAGACCACAGATAGGAACAGGGATCACAGCACACCGACAGCAAAACAGAAAGGTTGTGGGCTGGAGTCTAATGGTAACATAACCAAGCCTGCGACCTGGAAGGTTGCTGGTTCAAATCTCAGTTTGGAAAATCTGAAAACAGGGTCAAAGAAAGTTGAATCAGTTCATCTGGACGCAACATTTATTGACAGAGACGTTTCATCACCATCTAAGTGACCTCTTCAGTTTAAATTGAAATTAAATAAGTGTGTTGTCAGGATCACACTACAAAATATGTTTGTCTTTCACGATGGTCACCATGTCAGATTAGGGCAATCATAGTGCCATAAACACCACAAGTATGACCCCGACCGATCATCGTATGCTGCCTTTCGCAATCTTTCATGAGTTCATAGGTCGTCGGGGATGAGGGTCAAGAAATTGCCATTCATGGCTACAGAAATGCCATGTGTGATGCTGGTGGTCTTGTGGCCCGAAATGAAAAAGAAAGAATGATTGTGGACGCTGTTGGGGCTAGTGCTACCGGGGAATGATAACCTAGCATAGCTTAACTAGCTACTCACTGGGTTGGTGGAGTGTCTCTGCTATTTCTTGCCAACATTTAGCCCATCTTTTTTGACTCCGTCATGCTACTCCCTCGAGGAAACGTCAGAAAGGCAGGGGTATTGTTGCCACTGCTCAACGAACCTTTCCTTGGTTTCGTCGTTCCACCTGACAGCAGCAGCATCGCTTTCTCTTTGCCATGTTACCATGTGTGCACTAGAGAGCAGTCTGTCATCCTATTGGTCAACGTCAAGGAACACATCGTAGGACATGTCAGACCAGGCAGGAAAATGCAAAAAATTCTGACATGCTCGACTTTTCGTCAGGGTGTCGTGGGGGGTCCCAGACGCCACATTGCTGTTCTTTGATTATGTCACACTAACCGGGCTGAAGATGCCCGTTCATCGTTCCCGACGTCCATATAATGTGGCCTGACGCCGGACATTTGCCGGCAACGACAAAATTGTGTCAAGATCAGGCTGAGATCGTGCAGTCTGAGTGCTGAAACGATCACTCCAGTTCTGTTAGTGGCAGCATGGGCGGATTACTGAACGAGCCTGCTGGGCCCAGGCCCAGGGGCCCAAAGGCTCAGGGGGTCCCTCAGCCAGAGCCTCTGCGTTAAGTTGCTGTTATTAACTTTGCATTACTTGTTGCTTAGTCAAAGGGCTAAGTCATTCATTTCAATAACAGAGCCGCAAAGTCCTACTGAAAACTCAAGGAAACTGCAGGTGAATGTGTGTCTTAGTTAATATGCTGTTGGCTTTAATTGTGTGTATGTGCACTTTAAATCCTGTTGAGGTACAAAAGTATGGGGGGGGGCACTGTCTCATAATTCACCTATGAGTGACAATTGATTTGACAGTGAATGTACGGGTCCCAGCTTTCGATCCCCTCAGAAATTAAGACGTATATCCAGATATGTGTATTTGTTCATGGGACAGCTCAGAGTTTGGATGCTGGTTTACATATCAGGACAATGCCTACCTTAGCCGATAGCTAGCTAACCCACAGGGCTGAGGGAATGCAGGCTAACTCAAAGCTAGCACACATGTTGTTGGCCCCGTTCCCTTCTTTGTTAGTGGGCTGCTGTTTTTCTCTTACCTTTCACTTTTACTTTCTCCAGAATCTTTGGACTCCTGCTTGACATTTAAACATTTACATTTACTCGTTTGGCAGATAGGTTTATCGCACAGAAAGCCAAAGTGTATTGGGTTCGGGCAAGGCTGGATTAGTACCCCCAGGAGCCCCTGGATACTGAAGCTCATAGCCCCCCCCTCCCCCCATAGAGGCTAATAGCCTCCCACACAATCACCATGCCACCCACTAAACCACATCTTAATTATTTTGAGATTCCAGTCAAGCTGGCTCGTCAACCCAGCAGACCATTGGTAAAAGGCTGAATAACCAGTCCAGCTGAGCAGGTATGCCTGTACAGTTCAACAGACCAAGTACTGCCATTTCACCCACAAACCACAAGACAAGGAAACAATGGATTAAATCATCCAAGGCAGTGTATGACTCTACAACAGCGTTTCTCAAACCTCTCCTGGAAGACCACGTGTCCTGCATGTTTTAGATTTCTCCCTGCTCCAACACAGCTGATTCAAATGATCAACTCGTTATGAGCTCCCGAAGCTGCCCAATAACAAAACTGATCATTTAAATCAGCTGTGCTGGAGCAGGGAGAGATCTAAAACATGCAGGACACGTGGTCTTCCAGGAGAGGTTTGAGAAACGCTGCTCTACACTTTGCAATATTTGTGTTCACAGAAAACCACCAAAGCAGACGGCACACCAGTTATTACTGATAAATAATAATCCCTGTGTCCAAGGGTGTCTCCCCGCCTGCCGCCCAATGACTGCTGGGATAGGCTCCAGCATCCCCGCCACCCTGAGAGCAGGATATGCGGTTTGGATAATGGATGGATGGACATAATAATGAGACTGACTAGGACTAGGTTTACAACAACGCCATCCTAAGGTAATCACACAGCACAGCTGGATGCAGGTTTCAAAATACGGCTCACACAGTGAGCTAGGCAACTTCACACAGAACTGCAAAAGCCAGCATATAATGAACTCCAACACTGTGGTGTTGGAGTTCAATATAGCAGCACCACACCACAGTGACGCAATACACGTTATGCAAACAGCATATCAAATAAATACAGAAACACACAATCACGGCAAATAATATCGCTCAATGGACACACAGGGTAATCAAATAGTTGTTATTGTAACCGGTTACTTTCTTGCCCGGTGCGGGATTCGATACGGGGTGTACTGCACCACAAGGCGACGTCACTAACCGCTCGGCTAAAGGATCAGACCCATTTGCAAGGGGCTAACGGGTCTACTACTAAGACCCGTTAGGTAGGGGCTAACGGGTCTCATTAGTAGTTTACATTACCTTCAGAAGTTCTCCTTTCTTGACTTTTTCTTTGCAAACTCCGTGACCAAGTCCTCAAAATCCAGCTGTGCATTGCAGCCGCTTCCGGCTAGCGTTGCTGCTAGCTAGCAGCTAGCTCGACAGCTTCCGTCGGAATGTCCGCTTCTTCGCTTTCTTTAGCTTTTTTGGGAAAAAGGTACTATTAGTGGGACATTTTTGACTGCGGCCACTTCCTTCACTTCCGTTTCCTTTCTTTTGTTTCTCCTGGCAGCCCCGCCGGGCTTTTGGGGAACGCCGTCCATTTTCTGGCGCTTGGCAAGTTTTCCCGCCCACTTCTCACTGATATACAACCTAACTGACAGTGGGTCAGGTTAAAAAATAACTCAGCCGTTTTTAACCTTGACTCGGTTTCAGAAAAACTGATCTGGAATCCGTGCAGTGTAAGCCACCTGCTCTCTATGCCCGCCCACCTTGACCATTAGCCAATCAATGCAGGGCATTGCTTGCTCACCGGTCACCACCTGCCCGGCCGTCTCACCAACACAACTATCAACCATGAGTTAATTTTCATAGAAACAACTTTTATTTCATTCTGAGTGGATAATTATCAGGACCAAAGAATGGGTCGAGCCTTGTGTCATATTTCTGTGGAGCCTGACATCAATTTAAAAAAATAAATAGATGTAAATGGGAAAAAAAAATCTCCCATCGTGGGGAGCCCTTTTGCGCTCAGGGGCCCCTGGGCATGTGCCCAGATTGCCCCTGTGGTAGATATATTGTGTGTGTGTGTGTGGGGGGGGGGGGTTGTTTCATTTTTTGAAGCACTTTGTGTTATATTTGTTTGTATGAAAAGTGCTACACAAATAAAATCTGACTGACTGACCCGGCTGCGGGTTCAGGCCAGCGATTTGGAGTTTGTTGTGAGGGTTTCTGCTGTCTGGTGAACAGGAGAGACGTTGAATCTCCTTCAGGTGTGAACGAGAGAGCGAGAGACATAAAGAGAGACAGCGAGAGAGAGGGAGAGACAGAGAGAGAGAGAGCGAGAGACAGAGAGAGAGAGTGAGAGACAGACAGAGAGCGAGAGACACAGAGAGAGAGAGAGAGAGAGAGACAGACAGAGAGAGAGACAGACAAAGAGACAGCGAGAGAGGGAGAGAGAGAGCGAGAGACAGAGGGAGAGAGACAGAGAGAGGGAGAGAGAGCGAGAGAGACAGAGCGAGACAGAGAGAGCGAGAGACAGAGAGAGACAGAGAGAGAGCGAGACAGACAGAAAGCGAGAGAGAGCGAGAGACAGAGAGAGAGCGACAGAGAGCGAGAGAGAGACAGAGACAGAGAGAGCGAGAGAGACAGAGCGAGACAGAGAGAGCGAGAGACAGAGAGAGACAGAGAGAGAGCAAGACAGACAGAGACAGAGAGAGCGAGAGAGACAGAGCGAGACAGAGAGAGCGAGAGACAGAGAGAGACAGAGAGAGAGCGAGACAGACAGAAAGCGAGAGAGAGCGAGAGACAGAGAGAGAGCGAGAGAGAGACAGAGAGAGACAGACAGACAGAGCGCGCGCGTGTGTGTGTGTGTGTGTGTGTGTGTACTGACCTGTTTACCTGCTTTGAACTGACCACTACAGACAGTACAGGACAGACGTCGTACCGCGGTGTTTACAGCGCCATCATGTGGCGATTTAGTAAAAGCACACGTCCTTATTTCAAATCAACGGTCACGGCCTTTGAAAGGAATCCCTCACATCAGACGTCAGACCGTCTAAGATCTCAGACAACTTCTGCAAACCCAAACAAAAATAAAGCATTCAATTTCCGCCATGTTATTCCCACCTACGCTCTCCTGGAGCGATGCTGACCAAGCCACAGGCGTGACGGGCCGAGGCGAGGCGAGGCGAGGCCGGTATACCCCAATCTCATCATGTCCATACTCCATTCTGCATAAGTGGTAAAAAGATGCAGAGGGAGGCACGTGCAGAGCCGCTGCACATGTGCATAGGATACCAGAGCGGAGACATAAAGGACAGCACCTCGGCAGTCTGCTGTTGAACCACTTTATTTTCCAGATGTGCACCATCACAGTTTACAACACAGCCTTCAACTGAAATGCAAAACAAAATAAATTCATTTATTTCATACAAAATTAGAGAAACAATAGCTAGATTAACAAAAAAGCTTCCACTTCTGCTATGATCTCAAGTGGTTTAATTGGATCCCCCATTCCAGTTGTCCAGGTTCACACGTACGTGGTGCATTTCTCCGGTCCGGCAGAACAAAGGAATCCAGCACAAAACAGAACCACATTACTCTCAAGTTATTTCGAACAGCCCCAGGGAACGCAGAGAGACACCAACAATTTCACATAATAACACCGGAAACAAACGAGTCTGTGTGTATTCAGAGTTAGTTTGAAGAGATCAAATATGAAGATTGTCATATCCATTCAAACGGAACAAATAAATCTGTATTTTCATCACCCAGGGTGGAGCGACCTGGTTGTAAAGCTCCGTCACGTGAGGACACGAGTGGCTGTTTGACCAAAATGTCAGATTCCCTGACTACTCGCTCTGTGCATCTGTATTATACCAGTACTTATTCACATATAGGCATAGATTTTCTTTTGATTCCCCCCCTTTTTTCTCTCCCCAACTGCACTTTGGCCAATTACCCCACTCTTCCGAGCTGTGCCGGTGTCCCGCCCCGCTGCTCCACCCCCTCTGCCGAGGAGGGCTGCAGACTACCACACGCCTCCCCCCACACGTGTGGAGTCTCCAGCCCCTTCTTTTCACCTGACAGTGAGGAGTTTCGCCAGGGGGACGTCACACTATTGCCCCCCAGTTCCCCCTCCCCCCTGAGCAGGCGCCCCGATCGATCAGAGGAAGCGGTAGTGAGGGATCAGGACACACACCCACATCCGGCTTCCCACCCGCAGACACGGCCAATTGTGTCCGTAGGGACCTTATTCCCATATCTCTCACATCCACACACAGCGAGAAAGATGCAAGGGTAGGAAGTGCACACACACACACAGACACACACACACACTTACACACACCAAGAATATTCTACTTCCACAGGCATGCGTGTTGAAGAAAATGATATGTTCAGATTCGGTTTTAATTTAGCTAAGAGCTAAACGCAAAACAATAAGACGGCATCTTGTCCTTCCGTGGTGTCAGAGGACACGACTATGGCTTGCTCACTGAGAGAAAACACAAAAGGAACACAAAGCCAACTACCGTAAAAGCCACCGTTGGTTTTTTTTTTGGGTCGATGCGATAGTGCAGCGTGCGGATCAACCGGTAAGAGCGAGAACCGAACCCGAGACGGCGGCTCGCGCTGTGACCCTCGTCATCTATCGTCAGACGGTGAACACGACAATAAAGACGACGCGTTACCGAAGGAGACTTCTGTTCCGACTTCTGCTCCACTTACTGGAGGCCGGGTGTTGCATACAAATCAATGAATGATAAATTACAAATCAAGTATTAAATTAATAAATAGACTTGATAAATAGTTACCCATAACTGTAACACTTTGATACCATATATATATATATTCATATATTTATATATACTACACACATTTCAAGGTTTATGTGATAATACTTCCACTATTTACACAAGACAATACAATCTCACCTAACACACATACAAACATGCCTGCACACACACACACACACACACACACACACACACACACACCCTCACTAATCTGCAATAATGTCCTGTACATGTGCGTTTGGTCAGTATGTAACGGGGACGTGGGGCGACTGGCGGTGTTCCATCTGCCCATGACGGATATGATCAGGATCACAACATTAGCAGAAGAAGAAATGGACTGGAAGGAAGGGCACACGAATCATAAACCACAAAGACTCAGATAGCTGGACAGTCCTCCGAGTGTCCACACAGGAATCGAACTTTACGTCCATTTCACACAAGCCACCGCTGAGCACAAGTAGTGGTGGCGTTGAGCTACGTGGAAATACTTAGTGTCTTCACACACCCGCAGAAAAAAACACAACACGACTGACAGAACCATCCAGCTAATGTATGTCTGTCCTCCAGGTGTCTTTACGTGTGCTGCATGTTTAAGCCACACGGGTCGCGTCCCCTGAGCGGGCGTACGTAGCGAGGACGGCGGGGAAGCGACCCTGGAGGGCACTCTGGCTTTTACACGCTTATGAGTTTCTGAAAACCTGGTGCAAAAATGCCTCTTTCTGGAAACACACAGATACACACTTCCTGTCAGAACAGATACACACATCCAGCAGACTTCCTGTCAGAACAGATACACACATCCAGCAGACTTCCTGTCAGAACAGATAAACACATCCAGCAGACTTCCTGTCAGAACAGATACACACATCCAGCAGACTTCCTGTCAGAACAGATACACACATCCAGCAGACTTCCTGTCAGAACAGATAAACACATCCAGCAGACTTCCTGTCAGAACAGATACACACATCCAGCAGACTTCCTGTCAGAACACATAAACACATCCAGCAGACTTCCTGTCAGAACACATAAACACATCCTGCAGACTTCCTGTCAGAACAGATATACACATCCAGCAGACTTCCTGTCAGAACACATAAACACATCCTGCAGACTTCCTGTCAGAACACATAAACACATCCTGCAGACTTCCTGTCAGAACACATAAACACATCCTGCAGACTTCCTGTCAGAACACATAAAACACATCCTGCAGACTTCCTGTCAGAACACATAAAACACATCCAGCAGACTTCCTGTCAGAACACAAACACATCCTGCAGACTTCCTGTCAGAACAGATACACACATCCAGCAGACTTCCTGTCAGAACAGATACACACATCCAGCAGACTTCCTGTCAGAACACATAAAACACATCCTGCAGACTTCCTGTCAGAACACATAAAACACATCCAGCAGACTTCCTGTCAGAACACAAACACATCCTGCAGACTTCCTGTCAGAACAGATACACACATCCAGCAGACTTCCCGTCAGAACAGATACACACATCCAGCAGACTTCCTGTCAGAACAGATACACACATCCAGCAGACTTCCTGTCAGAACAGAAACGGGTTGTTATTCTTGTGAGTGGCGTTATCCAGCTCCCTACCGAGGAGCAGCTGGGTGTGCTGTGGGACTTCCCCTCCCGTTTGTGGAGTGGAAACCCCCAAGCCAGCCACCCCGGCCCAGGGACTCCCTCCAATGGAAGTGGGCTGCACCATTCCGGCCCCAAAATACGGGGGGGCTCCCCAGGGCGCCATCAGAGGATTCCCGCCAACAGAAGCGGACGGTAGCATTGCGGCTCCCACATGGTTAAGATTAATGTCAACTCCCACTGGAGGGATCCCGCTGACAGAGGCAGGCTGTAATATTCCAGTTCCTAAACAGAGACGAGTTGCTGGGCTGTCAGCTGCAGGCATGGAACGGCATATTCCTAAGGAATGGGATGGCGGCTGGAATATGTGACCCCCCTCTGCAGAAGCGGGGGCTGTAAAACTGGGACGGCGCACATCAGAGGAGGAAACGAGGATGGAACCAAAGTGAGTGGAGGGCAGGGGTGATGTTGTGGGTAAGGACATCCCCATGATGGGCATGGTTCTGCCTGCAGGGCGGCAAGCCATGACCGTGCCCTTTAAAGCACCTGGGAAATGGAGACGAGCAAACAGAATCGCAGGGAGGGGGGGGGATAAGGGAGAGAGAGGGGGGAGGGATACAGAGCACAAAGCAGTCCGGTAGAAAGAGTGCAGCAGAGCAGAGAGAGGGACGACACAGGGTTACTCTAAACTCTGAGGGATGATACTGACTAGTCGCTATACTTCACTTCACTTAGTTTACAACGGCTGAGCACTAGGATGGGCTTACAAGGGGAGGAAGGGAGGGATGGCTTAGTCAAACAGCCATGACAAGATGAACCCACTACTGATAATTACATATACACATATATATACACATGTATTTATGTGTGTGTGTGTGTGTGTGTGTGTGTGTGTAGTCATACTCTCATCTTCTCTCTCACGTCTGTCTGGAATGAAGACCCGAGCAAAACACCCGAGCAGCATGTTAAACACTTGAGATAACACGGAGGAGTACTTTATTTTCAGCCCTCTATCGGCGATTTGGGTCCTCTGAGGTCATTCGCTTGTGAAGTTGAGTCAAGCAATCAACCTGCTTGAGAACCATCAAATCTTTTATGTTTTCCCGGTCTCGTAAGTGATCCCTAAATCTCACCAGTTCTTTACTGTGTCAAATTAAACACACCTCAGGATAAGTGGAGCATTTAGAAACCTTTGTCAAAAACTTTTTTTTCTTCCCAGGAATTGGGGGGGGGGGGTAACATGTCCTCCCTCTATCTCTCCTTACCGGTGGCTTGTGTTTGAGAGGCGGGTGTGTTGATGAAAGGGTTTTTTTGGGGTTTGGGGTCGGAGGAGAGGAGCGAGTCCACGTCGACCAGCAAGGCTCCGGCCGAGCCCAGGAAGGCTGCCGTCTTCCTGGAAGCCTCCCGCTCCCACGCCGTTGGCTCACCTGCAATACAATAAAGGTCCAGTTCTACTCTACAAGGTGTTCTCTAGCAGCCGCCGGGCAGGGGTGGGGAGGGCAGAGAGAACAGAGCGGAAGAGAAAGTTAATTGAGTTGAGCAGTTAGGTGGCAGCTGAGAAGATGGAAATGGAGACAGAAGTGGGATGAAGAATGAAGCGACAACACAGGCATGTGGCCTTCAGTGTACACAAGCACACACACACACACACAGACAGACATGTATGTACAGACTAGGGGTGGGACGAGTCACAAATCTCATGGTTCGATACGTCTCACAATTTGGGTTCAATACGATACGGTGGCTCCGTGGTGAGCGAGAGACAAAACACCACCGCAGTTCTCGGTTTGTCATTTATCGTAGGAATGAGGCCCGACATTTTGCCATTAGGCGGCACGGTGGCGCAGTGGTTAGCACGGTTGCCTCACAGCAAGAAGGTCCTGGGTTCGAGCCCCGGGGTAGTCCAACCTTGGTGGGTCGTCCCAGGTCATCCTCTGTGTGGAATTTGCATGTTCTCCCCTTGTCTGTGTGGGTCTCCTCCGGTTTCCTCCCACAGTCCAAAGACATGTAGGTCAGGTGAATTGGCCCTAGGTATGAATGTGTGTGTGTGTGTGTGTGTGTGTGTGTGTGTGTGTGTGTGTGTGTGTGTGTGGGCCCTGTGATGGTCTGGTGGCCTGTCCAGGGTGTCTCCCCACCTGCCGCCCAATGACTGCTGGGATAGGCTCCAGCATCCACGTGACCCTGAGAGCAGGATAAGCGGTTTGGATAATGGATGGGTGGATTTTGCCATTATCAAGACATATAGCCAAACGTAACGCAAGTGCAAAAGTTCTAACAAAATGTTGTGCCATCTGTTCTTGTTGTGTAACACAACTGCTTTACTTTAAAACTCTAAACTCTACCAGAAGGACCATGGCGGTCATTGTGACCGTTTTGGATTTTCAAAGCTCCATGACTTTGTGAAAATAAAGATACCGACCTGCTGCTCCCATATATATTCTTTTTTATATTTGTTATAATTTGAATGTTTCCAATCTGATTGGTCGCTGTCCAACTGAAACTAGGGGTGTGACGCTTGGCAATGTAACATTATGATTCTTTGTGAAAAGAACATCAGCAGCTGATGAGGGCGAGACGCACGAAACAGGCCTGTACTGCTATGTATTAAAATCTTTTTTCCTGTATCCGTGCTGATATAGATATATATGTATATATAATGTAATGATCACGGATAAGTAGGCTCGGTAGCCTTTGGCTAAGGGGTCGGACCCTTTAGTCGACTGGTTAACGTTGTCGCTCGCGGTGCAGGGGATACGGGTTCGTGTCCCGGTTGTGGCGACGGATCCCGGGCTGCCGGAATTGGTGTCAGACTTTTGACACCAATGTAGCGAATTCGGGGGGCAGCTCGGCCGGACCATCACAGCCGGGACGCGAATTCGGATTTCCCACACCACAAGCAACAACGTTAACCAGTCAACTAAAAGGTCCGACCCCTTAGCCAAGGGCTACCGAGCCTATTTGTCCACGATCGTTACATTATATATATATATATATATATATATATATGCATTAAAATTAGTTTTAGATCAATTGTACAAAAAAGTTATAAGATCTATCTAAAACGACTATGAGCGGTCAAAAGGACCACGTGTAATTTGCGAGTCACGGTGTGCGTCATGTCACTACTTATGATGTGTGTTGGCGTCATTTCCGTCCCAACGCTCAGTTCTTCTACATGTTACGTTTTATCGGCCTCATTACGTTCGTTAGATCAGCAACGTGTGTTTTCCGTTTGGTTCGTCAGGTGTTATGTCCAACATGTCCAGGTACAGACGCCGTTTCAGACGCACTATGACGACCACCGAGTGTTTACAGGCGTTGGACAGTGGCCATTTCAAATTGTTTGAAAAGCAGTACTATAACTATTACGGATGTGTGGACTGGCTAGCCTGCTGGCTAACGGGCCGGACCCTTCAGTCCACTGGTTAGCGCGGTCCCGGGTCTTGTCCCGGCAGCAGCTGATTCCTGGCTGCCTCCTGAATTTACTACAGTATTGAAGTAGTTGAAGTGTTCATGTCGGTGTCAGTTGTTTCCTAACAGACAAGCTACCACATCTCACCTGGGTATTTATCCTGACAGAACGCAGAGTTAAAGACCGGCGGTCATTTTGACCGCTCACGGTCGTTTTAGGCGGGAGTGAAATCCCTGTCGTTCTAGTGTTGTGATAACACACAACCTCGTGAAATGGGGAGCGTCTCGAACCCTGAAGACCGTATCGAACGAGTCGGAGTTCGATCCAGCATCATCCCACCCTGAGTACAGACACACTTCACTTCTGAAGGACAATGTTCTCAGACACGCACTCAGCAAGCTCATATGAGGAAGCAACCTGCTATTCATGTACACAAAATCAATAAATGGTATGTTGTGTCCCTTCCATCCAGCCCACAGCCTGTTCACAAGACCCCCATCTGGACGGCGGTACAGGTCTATCAAGACTACAACCTCACGCCACCAGAACAGCTCCTATCCCAGAGCGGTAACCCTTCTCCATACCTCCTGAACGCTTGTACTGTAGGTTGTACTTTGTAATTATGTGGTACCACTGTGCTTTCAGTACTGATCACTCGTACTACATTACCACTGAGCTACTGTGAAGTCTACACATTATCATTTATGTATATTCAATCAATACTACTCACTATCCTGCTGTTGTATGTTGTACGGTCAGTTATAATGTGTATTGCATATTGTATATTGTACTGTACATTACACTGTAGGTCTTGTATTGTGTTGTATTGTATATTGTACGTCTTGTATCCACTGTTGTATTGCACACTGTATTGTATTTGTGTATTCTGTCTGGTTATTGTGCTGCACTGAGCTGCACAAGCAGCACCAAGTAAAAGGTCTAGTGCACATGATGAACCTTGTCGAATAAAGGGGATTCTGATGTTCTGATGTAAAATGTATTATAAAAGTTTATCGTATGTATGTAAATATGGATGGTGCAGTGGATTTATGAATGGAGGTTGGATGGATAGATGGATGGATGGATGGAAGAAACAGAGCTAAAAAGAAAAACTGCTTTACCTGTGCCATTGCTGGGTGGATTGCCTGGCGCCCCCCAAGGGTCATTGCTGGCAGTGTTGGTTTTTGACTTCCCATCTCCAAAGGGGTCATCTGAAGAGGCAGAGTCTGTAGGTGGAGCCGGTGAACCCCAGGCATCATCTGCACTGGCTGGAGGTGCAGCTGAAGGAGGTGGGAGTAAGGTAGATTTGATTTTTTAAAATATATTATTCAGGAAGCTTTTTTTTTGGGGGGGGGGGGGTGGTTCTCCCTTTTTCTCCCCAATTGTACAAGGCCAATAACCCCTCTCTTCCGAGCCGTCCCAGTCGCTGCTCCACCCCCTCTGCTGATCCGGGGAGGGCTGCAGACTACCGATACACGTGGAGTCGCCAGCCGCTTCTTTCCATCCGACAGTGAGGAGTTTTACCAGGAGGATGTTGCGTGCGGGAGGATCACGCTATTCCCCGCGGTTCCCCATCCCCCCGAACTGGCACCCCAACCGACCAGAGGAGGCGCCAGTGCAGCGACCAGGACACATGCCCACATCCGGCTTCCCACCAAACAGACACGGCCAATTGTGTCTGTAGGGATGCCCGACCAAGCTGGAGGTAACACGGGGATTCGATCCGGCGATCCCCGTGTTGGTAGGCAACAGAATAGACCGCCACGCCACCCAGGCGCCCCATTCAGGAAGCATTCTGACAACAGCAGTCAGCAACAGCAATTTTACTCTTCCACATTAAATCATACCTGATTATGTTTGAGAACATATATGCCTATGGCCGACACTTGTGAAAACTCAAGTGTAAAAAAAAAAAAAAAACACCCCCCCCCCCCAAACAAATCACCCCTTTTTCCAAAGGCAAAGCGCTGCTGTTCTCTCACCTGGAGCTCCCCAGGGGTCGCTGTCTATAGTGGACGCATCCCCAAACGGATTGATGGAGTTGGTGGGCGAGGTCACTGTGGTTTTGCCATCATCCCAGGGATTGTCAGCTTTCGCCGCTGTTTGTGGAGCTGATGGCGCTCCCCAGGGGTCCAATCCGGTGGCTGGCGGTGATGAGGACTTGATGCCCCATGTGTCTGTGTTGACTGTAGGTGGACTTGCCGCTGGAGCACTGAAGGGATCAGACGAATCGTCTCTGGGTGGGCTTGTGGGCGCCGCGAATGGATCCTCATTAGGTGGAGCTGCTGATACGCCAAAAGGGTCATCACTGGAAGGGTCTGACGGCACAAAGAAGGGGTCCTCTTTTGGTGGTGTGTTTGGAGCAGCAAAGGGGTCTTCTTTCAGGGGCATTGGTGCCGTGAATGGGTCCTCTTTAGGGGGTGTTGATGCCGACCCAGTAAAGGGATCAGAACCATCTTTGGGTGCTGTGAATGGGTCGTCTTTCGCTGTGTTAAAAGGGTCTTCTTTGGGTGAATTAAACGGGTCGTCTTTAGGGGCACTAAAGAGGTCATCATTTGAGGCATGAAACGGGTCATCTTTCGCAGCATTAAATGGGTCGTCTTTTGGTGTATTAAAGGGATCATTGCTAGGTGTAATGACATGATCGGGTTTTTCTACTGGAGCAGTAAATGGGTCCTCTTTGTCTTTAGGTGCGGCAAATGGGTCGTCCTTCGGGGCATTAAATGGATCAGAGCCATTTTTCAGTGCAAATGGATCTTCCCCCTCTTTTCGTGCGCTGAATGGATCAGAATCCTCTTTCGGAGCCGCAAAGGGATCTTCTCCGTTCTTAAGTGCGCTGAAAGGGTCCTTGTCTGTTTTTGGGGCCCCAAATGGATCCTCCTCCTCCGCTTTAGTTGGAGCGCCCCAGGGGTCATTGCTGGCTGCCGTGGTGGTCGTGGTTGGTTTTGTCGGTATGCCCCAAGGATCCGTGGCCTCTTTGGGTTCTTCAGGAGCCCCCCACAGGTCTGTTTTTTTCTCCTCTTCTTTCTCCGTCTCCACAGACATCCCCCCCCAGACATCCGGTTTGGCTTTTTCGGCTTTCCCAGCATCCTCCCACTTCAGCTCATCTTGAGACATCTTGGCCTGGGAATGTCGATGAACAGCAGCAGACAGAGAGGGCAACACTCTGAGTTAACGGGTTAAAAACACTCTGGGCTGAAGGTGACACGTGTAATATTCCTGCTTATCAAAAGCTTAACATGATGAGGAAATATCAGAAGGTGCTGACTCAAACAAAGTAAACAGCACCCCTGTGACCTATATTTCTATATTCAACAACACAGGAGCTGGGCCAGGTGAATTAGTTTAATTTTATTTTTTTAAAGCCCGGTGACCCCCCCCCCCCCCCCAAAAGACTTGGCTCTGAGTCTGACCTACACAGCTACCGAAGCAAACTGATATCTACTGAAGGCATTCAAAAAAAGGACTGTGGCACATGTGCTGGCATCTGCTCCCTTTCTTTTGAATTTGGCCTTACTTGCCTGAGGAGGGGCCACACTGCAGTTCTAGTTTGACCTGTTGCTAGTTCATCGTTGTCACGTCTAGTTGGTGCGAGACCTCTTTTGGGTTTTACATAATCCGAGTCATAACAACATTATCTTTGACTCTATTCCAAAGGCTGTGAATGAACGTTTCAATTTCCAATGTATGAAACTGGAGCTCTACTGGACAGGCGGAACATCGCCTTGTTGACTGAAACCGCCCCATGTTGGAGTGGCTGTTTTTGCAGCCTGTGAGCCACATACTCACCCGCCTCTCCGTCTCTTTTTTATCCGCCTCCTGTTTCAGCCTTTCCTCTTTGCGTGCAGCGAAGGAGGCGGTGATTTCGGCCACCGAAGGAATGTTGTCCAA
Organism: Lampris incognitus; assembly: GCF_029633865.1. NCBI lineage: Eukaryota > Metazoa > Chordata > Actinopteri > Lampriformes > Lampridae > Lampris > Lampris incognitus. Next base: position 41,369,174 of record NC_079228.1, on the reverse strand, counting down.
GGAAGGAAGCCCCATGGCTCCTGGGACATAGCATGGCTTGTAGCTGGAGTCCTTCGGTGTGTCAGAGGATGAGGCTGGACCAGAAGAAGAGGAGGAAAGAATGTGTGTGAACTGATAGCATCAAGTATCATTTTCATACTTTTACACACAACTTGTATTATCTGAGCAAGCTGCTGAGGTCCCACATGTCTGGCTGTAGTTAAGCCTCAATATTACTTTATCACTATATACTGCTGTTGAGATTGTTTTTATTTTTTTCCTTTTATTGCATCAACCCGACTTCTCATACCGTTTTCCTTCTTCTTATGTCTTACTGGTGTATCTTATTACTTTTCATGTGCAAATAAAAATAAACAGTAAATGTATTTCACAAATAAAAATTGGTTAACTTGGTTGGCTGACCGTGATATAGTCAAAATTGACCTGACTTTCAGACATAAAGCTATTTCAAAGTAAAATAGACCCGCACAGATTAACAGGTGGGCTAAGAGGCCAACAGGGCAGTGATCTCCAGCAACGTGCTACCGAGAGCTTCTCATTCCAACCAAACACCAACCCAATGCAGCCCATTTCATCGAGTAGTTTCCCACCGACTCGCTGCATCCATGAACACCCCTCATGTCCCGGCTGGCTGGAACAGAAATGTGCATTAAACTGACTCTTGATGGCAAGTGATTGGAGACCACAGCCTACAGGCTGTCAGCGATGCCCAGCCACATGGCTCTCACCAGCAGCGCTTTTCGAAGTCTTCTCTCTGGTCTTGACGGCAAAGTCTCTCTCCTCCTTCAGCTTCTCATCATCTTCCATGAGGACGAGGACCACCTTGGCTTTTTCTCGCACATTTGCACCCTGGGAGACATTTGCCAACACTAACGTTTGATTTAGGTCTGTAAAAAATATTCAAAACTGACACAACCAAAACTTCCCACCAGAAAATCCCCACCTACTTGTGAGCCGTACCCAAGAGCTGCTTAAGTGAAAACTTGATGACACTGTACCCAAACTACGCTTAATTATCTTTTTTTTGGCAGGGGGGGGGGGTTCCCCCTTTTTCTCCCCAATTGTAGCCGGCCAATTACCCCACTCTTCCAAGCTGTCCCAGTCGTTGCTCCACCCCTCCGCCGAGCCGGGAAGCACTGCAGACTACCACATATCCTCCCATACACGTGGAGTCGCCGTCCGCTTCTTTTCACCTGACAGTGAGGAGTTTCACCTGGGGGACGTAGCGCGTGGGAGGATCACACTATTCCCCCCAGTTCCCCCTCCCCCCCAAACAGGCGCCCCGACCGACCACAGGAGGCGCTAGTGCAGCGACCAGGATACACACTCACATCTGGCTTCCCACCCGCAGACACGGCCAATTGGGTCTGTAGGGACGCCCGACCAAGCCGGAGGTCATGTGGGGATTCGAACCGGCTAACCCCGTGTAGGTAGGCAACAGCATAGACCGCTATGCCACCCGGATGCCCTTGATTATCATTTTTAATGGTATTTCGCCACATCTTTGAACATGAGCTCAAGCCACATCTACAAGCACTTGTATAAAGAAGATGAACATGGCTCAACCCAAGCCCGTGTGGTCCAGTCAGTTACTGATGGGTTCGAACATCAATATTAAGCTCCTGTCACCATGCTGTGAGGTTCTGCTCCGATCTCCTTTCAGCCAAGTGAATGCAACATTGTTTAGAAATCACCTGATCTTTGCCATCCTTTTCTACAAAGCGGAACTCAGTGAGGGCTTTCACAATGTAGATGTTGTCTTTCATTTTAAGGAGGACGCGGTCGTCACCGGTCTTCAGCAAGTACTCCAGCAAGGTCAGGGACTGTAAGCAGGAAACAGAACAAGCGAGTCAGTTACGTTATATTTGGAAATAACAATAACAACAGTCTGCTCATTTTTCATGAGGCCTTGTTCTCCAGGGTAATATTTTGTTAGCAAGACAGAGGATCATCACATCACATCTCACTGCAACACTGAGGCATAAACAAGCGAGCCGCCAATCTCAAAACAAAGGACTCTTGTGTGTACCCGAAGTTGAAAAGAAGTCAGATGGTGGCAGGGCCTTTTCCTATCGGGCTCCGTTCTTGTGAAATAACCTGCCTGCTGCCGTCAGACAATCAGAGTCTGCTGAGTCCTTTAAATCCAAACTTCAAACTCATCTTTTTGCCTTAGCCTACAATTAGTTGCCTTAAAGTTGAGTGCTTCACAACCTGTACTACATGGTGGGTCGGTTTCTGTCTCAATGAATTTACCAACAACTGTTCTGCCAACGAGATCATAGAGTATAGATTATTGACTATTGCAAACTGTTCTCTTCTCTCACATGTCTTTTCTCTCTCTCTCTGAATGTCTTCTCCTTTCTCTTCTTGTGTGTGTGAATGATGTGATGCAAGTCTCCCTTGTGTGCTCGTGCAGTCTGTCCTCCTCCCACATCTCCATGGTGATGGTGGTCACCACCTGGATGCTGCTTGGCATCCCCCTCACCACATTTTCTTTTTATATATATCTTATAAAACCATATAATTTTGTTATCCTGTTTCAATGTTATATCCTTCTCTCACTAAGATGTGTGACTCTTTTTTTTTTTTACATGGTGATGGATGGCAGCCACCTGGCTCGGGTCCTGGTTTGTCCCAATGGCATCTGGACACTGCTTGGCATCCTCCTCATCATATTCTTCATAAATTTTATAATTCCATTATAATTCTGCTATCCTCTTTCAATGTTGTTGCTATCCTCTTTCAATGTTGTATTGTGTAAATTATGTAAACACAACATCCATTGCACGTTGTCCATCTTGGGAGAGCGATCCCTCCTCTGTTGCTCTCCTTGAGCTTTCTTTCTGTTTTTTTCCTCCCTGTTAAAGGATTTTTTTAGGGAGTTGTTCCTTATCTGATGTGACGGTCTAAGGACAGGATGTTGTGTTGCTGTAAAGCCCCCTGAGGCAAATTTGTAATAATGGGCTAAACAAATAAAATTGACTTGACTTCACTTGACTTGGGTCAAACTAACCCCCAGAGAGCAGAAATCTAAATGCAGGAAGAGCAGATTTAGAGCTCCTCACATTCTTCTCTTCAACCCATCCCCCACTGCCAACCTTGTGGATGTGTCTCCAGTTCTTGTCGTCTTTGAGCCTCTTCCACAGCATGGTCATGATTTCGTTGCAGGCCACCACGTTGTAGGTCAGGTCGGAGATGTCGGCCATCTGAGAGCTTGATGGCCCCCATGGGTCGTTGGACGTGGCTTCCCTCACCTGGGACGGAATGAGACAAGGTGAGAGAGGGGTTTGAGTGAAACACAGACAGGTACAGCAGGTGGGAAACAATGGTAGCCTAAAGAGTGAAGATGGAGGGATGTGAACAGACGTATGAGGTGGGTCCCTACTGAAGGAGATCATGATAGCTCTGCAAGCCAAGCCAAATGTATTTGTATAGCACATTTCAGCCACAAGGCAAGTCAGAGTGCTTTACACAAAACATAAAAGGCATGAAGACAAAATGTAAAAGCAACATAAAGCAATAAAAAGACATTTAAATACAAATAAAATGGGAGAGTGAAGGTTACAGAGCAGCGTATGATGATAACCACAAGCTTGATCTGATTTAAGAAAAGGCAGCAGCAAACAAGGAAGTCTTCAGCCTTGGTTTAAAAGAAGAGAGTTGCAGCAGACCTGCAGTTTTCTGGGAGTTTATTCCACAGATGTGGTGCATAAACACTGAAAGCTGCCTCCCCGTGTTTACTTTTGACTTTGGCAACAGAAAGCTGCAGACCTTTTATGGACAAGTTAAAAGTCAAGCGGTTCAGATAATGGCTGGATGGATGGACAGCGGAAACAGAAAGCACTTAAATGAAAATAAATACAAACAAACAGCAGCTTTTTGTTCATCTTTTTTAGAGTCACTATTTGGTACATGTACCATGATACATTATTCAACTCATTCAAGTAATTTGTAAAAAAAATAACTTTTTCTAGTGCTCTTATTTTAAAGCAATGGGCTCCATACGACTCACTCCACCCATCAGCAATTAACATGAGTCCCATGCGAGTCGGCTTGGTTTGTTAGAGATTAAGATACCAGCATAAAGTTTTTCAACCACTCTCCTTTCTATTTGTGTCTTTCAATTTAGATTAACAAGACAATCACCAAGCACCTGGCCACATGCTGGAGCCACACACCACTCAACTATTAAACAAGCTGAATAATTCATTTCATCACGCTGACCATGGGGCGTGTTGGAAATCCCGCTTAGGCATCCATGTACTATTGACTAATAGGAATTTGATGATGGGTATAGAAGCCACTACAAGGTTGATGATGGGTATAAAGCCACTACAAGGTTGATGATGGGTATAGAAGCCACAACAAGGTTGATGATGGGTATCGAAGCCACTACAAGGTTGAGGATGGGTATCGAAGCCACTACAAGGTTGGTGATGGGTATCGAAGCCACTACAAGGTTGACGATGGGTATAGAAGCCACTACAAGGTTGATGATTGTATAGAAGCCACTACAAGGTTGACGATGGGTATAGAAACCACTACAAGGTTGATAAGGATGATGTCAGAAGCTGGATAAAGTATTGCTGGCATAATGAAAGAAGAGCATAATTATGTAAAAGTAAACCTGAGCAACCTGCCTGGGTTAAGGCCTTGGACAAATTTAGGGGTAGACATCAAGTTGATTCTCATAGATTCCAAGTAAACTTTGACATTGCTAAGTCAAGAAGACACCAACGCCACATTGCAAGGGGAAAAGGTCAACTTTGAAAAGTGTGACAAATATGTGTACAAGACTTCAGCGCTTTGAGTGGCTGTTGCAGCTAGAAAAGCGCTATAAAGAATGCAATTTGACTGATTGATTGATTGACTGATTGACTTGCTAAATCAGCTTATGTGCTTGACATGAGCTGACTGTGTCAGGTGAATATGGGGACGAGAGAAGAACTTGTGCATTTAAGGGTAAAAAAAAATTTCTCCCAATAAATTCAGTGACTGAAGACGACCCTTGTTTTTTATATTGCTCACATATCGTTATTGTTTATCATTCAGCTATTTAACTCTGTGTGTATATATTGCCAACTTTTCCCCATTTGACAATATTTGCATAATAAAATGCACACGTAATGGGTTATACTATATAATTATGTATATGAAAATGTATTTTAGAAATAAAAACACACTGATTTGGTGCTGCTGTCGTTCTAAAAGGTAAGTTTATAAAGTTACAGGTTTAATACCAGTTTCATATGATGATAGCTGATAGTCTTGAGGCTATAGACATCAACTCTAACACCATGAAATGCCGTCACTTGGTTGTCCGTCAGGTTTCAAGTGTCCCAGCCCGTCTGCTGTTAAGTCGGTTCCCCTTACCTTGACCTCGGCCTCAGAGTAGTTCTGGACTAGGTTCTTGAGCTGTCTGCGGAGCATAGAGGACGTCATGATGTCCGGAGAGGGGAAGAGATCAAACCACCAGGATCTGACCGAGGGGGAGAGAAGCGATTCATGCTGAATTTAGCCTGCCAATGCTCACTGGGTGGCCAAAGACAGCTGGAACAATGGAGTTATAAACCACACAGAGGTGTAGGCAAAGTTGTGCATGCACATACAGGCGTACACACATACAAACATACACAGTATCCTCATGCACTGCTCTTGGACTGCCTTTCTTTCTCCCTCTCTCACACACATGTCTACACACACACACACACACACACACACACACACACACACACACACTCTCTCTCTCCTTTTTCATCCCTTTCTGGCTGTCTCTTCCAGCACTCACACCTGGCTACCTACACAAGAGAGCAGGCACATATACAAATACACGCACACACATTCACACACACCTGGTAAAGTAGGGTTAGGCTGTATATATTCTTCCTGTTGTTATTGCGGGCCTGCTGGCTCAGCAAATGTTCATTCTGTTGGCCTCTCTTTGCCCTCAAAGCACGGGACACCCCTAGCAGAGCAGAAACTAGATCCTGCAACAAAAAGTGAGGAATAAGCAACATCAAGAGAAGAGCTGACGCATGTATGGGCACTCAACGACAAGCACTCACAAAGACACACAGAACTCAGGATGCTAGATTACAAAGCTACTCTACACAAGAGACATAAAGCATGCACACATACAGCTGATAAAAACCCCTACTTGTGACTGCTTGTCAAGCTAGGTTTATTCATACAGCTCTAAATCAGCACAGAGTGGCAGAGGGTTTTCTGACCATGTTACATCCTCCAAAAGATATGAAAAGAATAAACGTCAGTGTGTGACAACCCCTATACTCAATGCAGTTGATGGGAAAACCCCACGGGAAAAAAAAAAGCTTTTCAGGAAGAAAACGGTGAGAGACTTCAGACAGACTACTGGAGCAGACCGGATAGCCACGCAACAGACACGCAATAGGTGCACAGACATGCATCGATGTAACGGATTCACTATAACCACTCAGCACCGTTTGTGCACCGCTAAATGGAAACGCAGAGCATATAAATCTATAGAGCGGGGCTATATAAGTATATATAATCAGAATGGTAAGCTAGTTTGTCATAAACACTGCGACAAAATTCGTCCGTCGGTCTCTGTGGCCGTGCAAGCTTGCAGCGTCCTGCAGGGTTGTTTTTTTTACACTGCGGGCGACATTCCGGCCTGGATGCTGCCATTAACCACCCACCCGTAATGCGGCAGGAATATTGTAATTTAACGCATCGCACCGTGTACGTCAGCTGGCAGGGTAAGCAGAGAGATTACCGATGTCGCGACTCGTGTTTTCAGTACCTCGGAGAGCGAATGAAGACAGACAGACAGACAGGCAGACAGACAGGCAGACAGGCAGGCTTATCGCCAATATGGCCAACTAGCGTTGTTTCCGGGGCTAGCCGCTACGGTTAGCAGAGGCGACCTGAACAGACTACTCCGGCGAGAAAAACGAACAAGATTTACGCTTAACATCCCCGCCGGAAGCACGACGCCATTTCGCGTGTCTGACACGCGTCTGTTTTAAAGAAGAGAGACGAGCACCAACCCCGCTGCAGCACCTTTAGCGATAAACCCAGCAGACCACGGCCGCGCTTTTCCGCTTCCGCTCTTATCAGCAGGTGGAAGGCCACGCCCCCGTTTTGTCTTCTTCTGGTTTATATAATTATGGTTGGCAAAGCGCGAAATTGCGCACTACTGCCACCAGCTGGCACGGAGCGGGTATTTGGATTTTCTTTCCGTCCCGGCGATCTCCAAAATCAAAAACAGCCTCGTTATGAACTCAAATTCAAATATTCCCCGTCATCTAAACATACATGTAACATATAAGGGAATCTGTTTCAGAATTATTTGGGCTTTGAATGGTGATATCGATATTTTTATAGAGAATAGTGACAGATCTATTCGTTGCAGTTTTTGAGATGCTTAGTCATCGCTGGCTGGAGTTCAGGACGCCTGGAAATTGTCCATCTTTAATGCAATGCCAAAAGTCATTGAAATGTGCATTCTGTCTTCACAGTCTTCATTCGGTGAATACGTACGATCTTAAGTTTGTGAAGAGTCTTTCGGGTCTCGCCAGAAAGTTATTGGAATAAAATATTGTAGCGAATTCGGGGGACAGCCCAAGATACCGTCGCCACAACCGGGACGCGAACCAGCATCTTCTGCACCGCAAGCGACAAGGTTAACCAGCCGACTAAAGGGTCCGACTCGTTAGAAAAGGACCAACGTATCTACTTATCCATGCACGTTACACTATTTCTGACATTGAACACGACCTCAAAATGTGTTTCTACAATACTTGCTAAAATATCCTAAATGAGTCAGCATTTGTTTGCATTACACCTAAATGCAGCGTAATTTATGTTTCTGCTGCAGTAAATGTTTGATATATTCTGTAGATATATAGCCCCGTGATGGCCTGGCGACCTCTCCAGGGTGTCTCCCCGCCTGCCGCCCAGTGACTGCTGGGACAGGCTCCAGCACGCCGCCACCCTGAGAGCAGGATAAGCGGTCCAGCTAATGGATGGATGGATGGATATAACCCTAAATGGTGTCTCATAAGCCCTGCTTTAACTAAATACCCCACCCCCAGAACCCCTAACCAGTCTCTGCGTTGTGTTTTGCTCTCTCCTCAGTTTATTTTGTTATTGTTCAATGTGTCTTTCACCACCCCATATTGAGACACTATCCATTATGAAGTATTGTGTCCCCCCCCCCCAATTGTACCCGGCCAATCACCCCACTCTTCCGAGCCGTCCCGGTCTCTGCCCCACCCCCTCTGCTGACCCGGGGAGGGCTGCAGACTACCACATGCCTCCTCCCATACATGTGGAGTCACCAGCCGCTTCTTTTCCCCTGACAGTGAGGAGTTTCACCAGGGAGACGTAGCGCGTGGGAGGATCACGCTATTCCCCTCAGTCCCCCTCCCCCCCCCAAACAGGCTAATCTAATCAATTAGTTTAGCGAGTGAAGTCGCACCTTGCAGAAACGCGACACAGTTGTGACCTAAAATGGCCACAACGGCTGAACCGGAACAGAAACAGCAAAAAAAAAAATATATATTTTAAAAAAAAAATAGCCCTCTGGTGGCTACTCCAATTAGTTCACCTCCTTACACCAGCAGAAACAGCGAAAAATGTAAACGCGCCCTCTAGTGGCTACTCTAATGAATTTACCTCCCCACATATATTTAAATCAGCAGCAATACCAACACGCATCCTGGTTCTGCAGAGGGACAGAAGCTAAGCTAAGCTAATGAGGTGTGGGCTTAGCTAGAACTTGGATGGAAGACCTCTTGGGATTTTTATTTTTTTATTGAACATATTTTAAGAATTACAGATTATACAGAGAAATACATCTTTCAATTTAACACGTACAGAAATTATAATTTTAACGTCTTGTATTTATGCATGAGTCCAACATCAAATATAGTAAAAGAAGTCTGACCCTTTAGCCGAGCGGTTAGTGATGTCGCCTTGTGGTTCAGAACACATCGTATCGAACCCCGCACCGAGCAAGAAAATAAGCGGTTAAACTGACATCAGACAGAATGAGGGGGGTGCGAGCTTAAATATATATTATGCAGATTATATATTCTTATTACAAAGTATTTCCCCTCTTATTTGAGAGGTCTTCATAGCGTTTTTGTTCGTTGTTATCTTAGAAACAGAGTCAAAGAGATGTAGTTCAACGCAAACAGCCGGATATGACGTGTGATCTGGAGCACTTTGCCTCATGTCTGGGATATTAGCTGGCAAGACAGACAAGCCTGGCAGCGTTGTTAGTGGACTGTGAGTGCCCACACAGTTCAGAAACAACACCACGTCTTCTCAAATTGCTGTCAATCTGTTAAAGCTGCGAAAAATCGACAGAGCAACTTCAACCCAGAGCTCTTGGGGAAAACTGAGTTGCTGCTGGAAGTGGTGTTGGTTGGCCAGTAGGGGGCGGCCTTCCCTCTGGTCCTAACCGTTACATTCCTTATGTGAAAGTACTGAACTTACGGTACGTCACTAACGTACCGTAAAAATAATAACGGGGGCGAGGCGACATTTCAACGTGCTGCAGTGTACACTTTAATGGCCTGTACAAAAAAAAATAAACAAACAACAACATGAAAACCATACTGTCGCCCTCTGGCGGTAGCTGGGGGAATCTGCCCAGAACAAACACCCAGCCCAATACATCACATGTGCTGTACATATAACATTGCATTGCCTTCAAAAAAACAAAAAACACTGCCGGGTTGGTCTTACAAGCTTTCCGTGACACCTTGACCAACCATAAAGACCACCCTTCATATCTATCTACCTAGCTAGCTAGCTAGCTAGCTCTCTTTCCATCCATCAGTGCCCATGGTGAAGGAGGACACCATGCTTACTGCCAGAAGCCTCTTCATCATCTTCATGGTGGCCCTCTTCTTCATCATGGCGGTGATGCATCTGCAGGAGTTTGGCCTGGTGATGTGCGGTTTCATCTGCATCCTCTGTATTCACAGCAACTACCTCCTACTGGTTACCTCCTACTGGTTATCTACTACTCGTTACCTCTTACTGGTTATCTCCTACTGATTATATCCTACTGGTTACCTCTTACTGGTTATCTCCTACTCTCCTACTGGTTACCTCTTACTGGTTATCTCCTACTCTACTACTGATTATCTGCTACTGGTTATCTCCTACTGTTTATATCCTACTGGTTATCTCTTACTGGTTATCTCCTACTCTCCTTCTGGTTACCTCTTACTGGTTATCTCCTACTCTCCTTCTGGTTACCTCTTACTGGTTATCTTCTACTCTACTACTGATAATCTCCTACTGGTTACCTCTTACTGGTTATCTCCTACTGATTACCCCCTTCTGGTTACCTCTTACTGGTTATCTCCTACTGTACTACTGGTTAGCTCCTACTGGTTACCTCTTACTCTACTACTGGTTACCTCTTACTGGTTATCTCCTACTCTACTACTGGCTATCTCCTACTGGTTACCACCTACTGATTATCTCCTACTGGTTACCTCTTACTGGTTATCTCCTACTCTACTACTGATTATCTCCTACTGGTTACCTCCTACTGGTTATCTCTTACTGATGATCGCCTACTGGTTATCTCCTACTGATTATCGCCTACTGGCTATCTCCTACTGATTATCTCCTACTGATTATCACCTACTGGTTATCTCCTACTGGTTAACTCCTACTGGTTATCTCCTCCTGGTTACCTCCTATTGGTTATCTCTTACTGATGATCGCCTACTGGTTAACTCCTACTGGTTATCTCCTACTGGTTACCTCTTACTGGTTATCTCCTACTCTACTGCTGATTATCTGCTACTGATTATCTCCTCCTGGTTATCTCCTACTGGTTATCTCCTACTGGTTACCTCCTACTAGTTATCTCCTCCTGGTTATCCCCTCCTGGTTATCTCCTCCTGGTTATCTCCTCCACTGTCAATATGAAAAACGTGTCCCAGAGCAACTGCCCCACAAGCAGCAGCTGAGCAAGGAAGGTGCCAGTTTTGACCTTGAAGCGGAATAGAACAGAAACGAATAGAAATGTATAGAAAGGAAGGAAAACAGTTAGAAGAGGTGTGTATAACCAGAAATACACAACACTAAGAAATAACTGGGTGAGGTCACAGACATATCACGGAGTTATGATACAACTCTGTCACGATAAAACTCACAAAACAATCTCCTCGGTCTCTCCTGGAGGAGATCAATGAAGTGCAGCCTAATCCGTTACTTTTATTATTATTATTATCACGTCTCTGATACAATGAAGAACCTGGACTGTGAAACATTGTTTCCCCTGGCAGTGATAAGAAAAGGTTAAATAATGACCCTGCGAGGACGCTTTGACTCCAGCCGTTACAGACACGGTGTCTCACTTCGCAGCGTTCTGCTGTCGGTGCTGACACCAGGTTTTGGTCCCACCGGTTTTGAGTTGGACTCGCTCCCTTGAAGTCTCGGACTAAAGACCCGGTGGTCCGCACTTGGTGGTCTCGACTACAGAGCCAGTGCCCCTGCGGCGCTGGTGCGAAGACATGTTGACGATTAGGACAAATCAGTCGCCATGTTCCGCCCTGGATAGTAAAGCGATCCTGGGTCCGAGGGGGTCTGCGGCTCCCTGGTGACGCTGGTACCGGTCTGCCTAGCAGGAAGAGAGACTGAGAGGAGAACTGACAAACGCCCTTGTTCCTCAAGACCAGCTGCAGGGAAGCAGATCACATCCTCTTTGTGCTTTCCTCTCCGTCTGTTTTGAAGCGGGTCTCGTCGCCTTTCTAAAGGCAGAAGTTGGATTTCAGAAGAAACGGCCCGACTCCATCTTATGCCAGCGGCCTGGTGGACCAGACATGTCGGCGGGACCGTCTCGCTGGCTCCCGCATGTTTCGCTGCACATGCGCAACATGCACACAAGCTACGTCACCGTTCTTCACATTTTTCTGGGATTCTTTGATGACCTAATTACTCCAAATTAACAACAGCATGGTACACACGCACACACACGCACCGGAAGTAGGCGGGGGGAAATGTGTCACACGCTAAAATGGAAAAACGAGCCCCCCCCCCACCGACCCCCCGAAACGCCAGAATTTCAGCCCGGTACCCCCCTCTGACCGTTTCCTTCGGTTTCACTTCCCTCCACCGTCCAGCGGGGGGCGTGAAGTCCCAGCAGCCTCGCTTCACGACCCGACCAGGCATCTCCACGCCACTGCAGAGCACCGCCTGGACCCGGCGTCCAGAGAGCCCGCAGACTTCTCCTGAAAGAGAAGACCCCATAACGGCCAAACCGCTCCCCAGTCCACCTCGTCTCCTTCCGGAACAAGAACCCCTGCACCGCCACGCAGTCTGAGTCTCGTGTCAAAGTGAACGCTGTGGACACACTATGTGCAAACTTTACTACACAACCGCTACACTGCCCACCAGTGCCACACCAGAGAGAGGATGGAGTTACCCAAAACTACCACATCTGGACTACAAAACTGCCACATCTGGGCTACAAAACCGTCACATCTTGACTACAAAACCATCACATCTGTACTACAAAACCGCCACATCTGGACTACAAAACCACCACATCTGTATTACAAAACCACCGCATCTGTACTACAAAACCACCACATCTGTATTACAAAACTGTCACATCTGTACTACAAAACCACCACATCTGTACTACAAAACCGCCACATCTGTACTACAAAACCGCCACATCTGGACTTCAAAACCGTCACATCTGTGCTACAAAACCGCCGCATCTGGACTACAAAACCGCCACATCTGTACTACAAAATTGCCACATCTGGACTACAAAACCACCACATCTGTACTACAAAACTATCACATCTGTAATACAAAACCGCACCTGTACTACAAAACCACCACATCTGTAGTACAAAACCACCACATCTGTACTACAAAACCACGACATCTGGACTAGAAAACCACCACATCTGTACTACAAAACCGTCACATCTGTACTACAAAACCACCACATCTGTACTACAAACCGTCACATCTGTACTAAAAAACCGTCACATCTGTACTATAGAACCACCACATCTGTATTACAAAACCACATCTGGACTACAAAACCACCACATCTGTACTACAAAACCACTACATCTGTACTACAAAACCGCCACATCTGTACTACAAAACCACCACATCTGGACTACAAAACCTTCACATCTGTACTACAAAACCAACACATCTGTATTACAAAACCACATCTGTACTACAAAACCGCCACATTTGTATTAAAAAACCAACACATCTATATTACAAAACCACATCTGTACTACAAAACCGTCACATCTGTACTACAAAACCGCCACATTTGTATTACAAAACCACCACATCTGTACTACAAAACCGCCACATTTGTATTACAAAACCACCACATCTGGACTACAAAACCACCACATCTGTATTACAAAACCGCCACATCTGTATTACAAAACTACCACATCTGTACTACAAAACCACCATATCTGTACTACAAAACCGCCACATCTGTATTACAAAACCGCCACATCTGGACTACAAAACCACCACATCTGTACTACAAAACCGCCACATCTGTACTACAAAACCACCACATCTGTACTACAAAACCGCCACATCTGTACTACAAAACCGCCACATCTGTACTACAAAACCACCACATCTGTACTACATAAAAGTCACGTTTCCATTCAACCTTTGAATAAATTTCAAGGAAATAATTAAATATCACCAAGTGAACTATGTGGATGTGAAGGTATGTTTCCTTCAGACCTGTTTAAAGGAATAAAACCCTACACGTCATGTGTCCACAGCCATCCATCCATCCATCCATCCATCCGTCCATCCGTCCGTCCATCCATCCGTCCATCCATCCATCACCTGAACCGCTGCTCCTGCTCTCAGGGTCGCGGGATGCTGGAGTATCCCAGCAGTCACTGGGCGGCAGGTGGGGAGACACTCTGGACAGACCGCAATCACACACACACACACACACACACACACACACACACACACACACACACACACACACACACACACACACACACACACACACACACACACACCCCTAGGGACCAGTTAGTTTGGCGGGTCACCTGACCTGCATGTCTTCGGGAGGAAACCCACGCAGACACGGGGAGAACATGCAAACTCCACACACAGGACGACCCCCAAGACTGGACTACCCCGGGGCTCGAACCCAGGACCTTGTTGCTGTGAGGTCACCAGAGACATTAGGGGGCGCGTGGAATCATCGTGCGGATGTTGTGATTCTATTGAGTTTGCTGCTCTTTGTGCTGTCTGGGAAATGCATCTCCACCACCGTTCCTGTATATATTGAATAAAGACGACCCACCTCCGAACACACAAAATTCACAAAAACTTTGCGAACTTCAGGGATTTTATTCAATAAAAGCCGTTTCCGTTTAGCCCTTTTTTCTTTTTAATTCCAAACTTTTAAATTTGCATAAGCGCCTTTACATGGAAAGGCGGTTGTTACGCTGCAGTGCCGCAGCCGGCTTCCCGCTGGCAGCAGCAGCAGCAGCTTATCTACCCAGTTATGACGTCATCCGTTCGACGGCGCGGGGCACGTCTGTCGTCCACGGTGTGGCGCTGCACATGGTCGTGTGGCTCCGGTGCAGCTGCTTGCGGGCTACACTTCCAAATACTCAGGGGGCACCGGAATACCCCCAAAATACGACCGGAGAGGATCGGCCGGGGGGGGGGGGGCTCAGCTTGTGTCAGGATGGGAGCGGATTGGATGTGAAGTTGTATAATCGGACCGCGGCTCAGAGCCTCGGTAGAGTTACAAAGGGCATCAAACTTTAGCCGTGCTGACCGGACACCGAGCCGCCCCGCCCGCCACGGCGTTGGGGTTTGCCCCGCCCGACTCGGTGCTGTCCGCCAGCGTGCGTCCGTCGGTGTCCTCTGCCAAAGCCCTCCGGTACACCCCGGCGAGACTCTGCCGGAACCTGCCCCTCATGTCCAGCCCCATGCAGAAATACAGCAGCGGATTCACACAGCTGTTGAAGTAAGCAAACCCCTTCGCCACGGGCAGCCCGATTTTCACCACCGCACGCTTGCTGTCCACCATCTTAACCAGTAGGAGGCAGTGGTAGGGCGCCCAGCACAGGAAGAAGGCGATAACCAGCGAAGCCAAGATGCGCAGGGGGCGGGATTTCCCCGAGAAGCGGGCACGTCGGATTCCAACGCCGGCCAGGATGTAGCAGATCAGGATGACCAGAAACGGTAGCAGGAAGCCGCACAGGAAGCGGATGGAGTACAGGGCAAGCTTGGCCGAATTATCTCCAGCCGCGGACTCCTTCACCTCCAGAGAACATTTGCTCAGGTTGTTCTTGCCCAGGTAAACCTGGCGGTAGGCGAAGTACGGCGAGCTGAGGACGTTCGCCACCACCCAGACGCCAACACTCACCAGCCTCGCCGCCCACAGGGTGCGGCGGCGCCGGGTGAAGACGGGGTGCCAGATGCACAGAGCCCGGTCCAGGCTGATGACGGCCAGCAGGAAGACGGAACAGAACATGTTGGTGTATTTGAAGAATCCGTTGAATTTGCAGAGGAAGATGCCGAAGGGCCATTGGTCAAAGAAGAGCTTCTTGGTCAGGGAGAGCACTCGAGTCAGGCAGAAGATCAGGTCGGCCACCGCGAGGTTCACCAGCCAGACGTTGGTCACCGTAGGCTGGAATGGAGACCAGGAGAGGAGGAGCACAACGATGGGAAGGAGAGCGGGACAAAAGAGGAGAGGGAGAGCAAGTGATGGGAGAAGAAGGGAGCGAAGAGAAGAAATGTGAAGGGAACCAAAGGAAAAAACAGTTAATAACTAGAATTTTTAAGTTTTCACTCTCAGTGATAATAATGATAATAATAATAATGACAATAAACAATTACCTGACACGATTAACACTGCACAACACACCGCCTTCCAGAAATAAGCATGAACTCTAGGGAAGTAAACGTACTCATACCACGATGTTCCTTTTTGGGACTAAACTGGCCCGGTTTGTAGGTCAGAGGAAGTATACGTGTAAGTGTACTTAAACCTGTACACTGTTGGGACTGCAATGTATACTTTTAGTAGACTCGTCACAAATGTAAATTGGTACTCAAAAGAAGCATCCAGCAAGTCTAGAAGTATGAGTAAGTACAATATTCTCGAGTTGCATGCACAACAAATGTAAAGTAAAGTAGTTGATTCTAGACATGGAAGTTCCTTCCCTCCCTCTTGGCATTGGGAGTAATTACACTTCTCTTCTTTCAGCGCTCCAACGAGGAAAAGCTACACCAATGAATTCAGTGCTTGTCCTCATCATCGATTGCTTTCCTTCTTTCTTTCTTACTTAGATCCTTCCTCTGAACGCGAGCTTTTTTTCGCCGAAGCATCGGAAACTTTTCTTGGACGCTTCTTAGGTTTTTCCACCATTGCGTCCAAGCCCGGAAGCTTTCTGACAGACAGCCCTGAAGGCAAGCCAACCAGAGTCATGCCAACGCGTTCGTCACACGGAAGTTCCGCCCTTTTTTTTGGGGGGGGTGTGTTTTCCCCCTTTTTCTCCCCCAATTGTATCCGGCCAATTACCCCCACTCTTCCGAGCCGTCCCGGTAGCTGCTCCAACCCCTCTGCCGATCCGGGGAGGGCTGCAGACTACCACATGTCTCCTCCCATACATGTGGAGTCACCAGCCGCTTCTTTTCACCTGACAGTGAGGAGTTTCACCATGGGGGACGTAGCGCGTGGGAGGATCAAGCTATTCCCCCCAGTTCCCCCTCCCACCGAACAGGAGCCCCAACCGACCAGAAGAGGCGCTAGTGCAGCGACCAGGACACATACCCACATCCGGCTTTCCACCCACAGACACGTCCAAGTCCCGCCCCCCTTAGTTACTGTTGCTATGCCCGTCAAGCATTTCAGAACTATCCAGGAAGTAGCTGGAAAACACCAAAACCTGAAGGAAGAAATCAGCGCATTGTGTGGTTACAAGTAGCAGTAATAATACGTTAGCTGTATTAGCTATCAATAATAGCTAGTAGCTAGCTTAGCTTGGAGCAGACAGGTATTTGCGTTGATTCTGGATGGATTAAGCTGGCCATGGGGTCTGCTATGCTGCCAAATCTATTGCCCACATTGCGCTTCTTGCGTTTTGGGTTTCGGGAAGGGAAAGAAAATTACACCCCCTCCAAACTTTTCACATATCTAGTATCCGGTCTGCAGATCCCATGGGCCAGTGTTTCTCAACCCAGTCCTCAAGGACCCCCTATCCTGCACATTTTCTTTGCAACCCTGTTTGTAGTTATTCAACCAATCAGCAATGAATTTTGTCAGATGATGCACACCTTGCGTAATTAACTGCTGCGACAAGCAGGGCTACCTATGCAGGGTTACAAGGAAAATCTGCGGGATAGGGGTTCCTTGAGGACTGGGTTGAGAAACACTGCCATAGGCACACCGTTTCAGCATTTTGCTGTGTGTTTGAAAGCTTGACGGACCGTTGCTAAGGTAGGATTGGACCAGCACCGTTCTGGGGCGGTACTTTGCGAAAGGTCAATTGTGTCTGTAGCGATGCCCGACCAAGCCGGAAGCAACACGGGAATTCGAACCGGGATCCCCATGCTGGTAGGATATGGAATAGACCGCTATGCTACCCGGACGCCCCGGAAGTTCAGCTCTGGCAAAGCAATCATTGCTGGTTGACGTAAAACGCATCACTATGCATCACTTCCGGTGCGCCAGTGCAGGAACGCAGCGTGGGAATGTCGCCCCAGACACCAGATTTAAAACTCCGGTACACTGCGAAATACAGAGAGATTTACCTGGCGCTGATAGACTGAATCATCATCGTGTGACGTCGTTGGGCAAGGAATAGAATGTCGTGGACATTCATTTATATGTAAAAGTCCTGCATTCTAGCTTTCAGTTTAAAAGAGGTATAGTTCAAGTGCACTAAAGTAAACTTCTTTTATTTCAAGGGTCCAGTGGCAGGTACACGTGGCTCCTTGGTCAACAAAATGCCAAAACCTTAACAGATCAGATCCTCAAGATAATAATTGATTAAATTTGATTTAAGCTTTGTTAGTTTGGAAGTATGATGGGAAAATGAGGACGTCTGAAATAAACCACCTTGAGTTTAAAACCAGCCACCCAGATGACCATGCTGTTGCCTGTGATGCCAAGTGTGATGGTCAGTGTGTAGAGGACAATGGTTAGGTTGCCCATGATGGCGTCAACGTCCACCTCCGTGGTCTTCCCATCCTTGGACGAAGCGAGGGAGGAATTGGCCGACATTCTGTACCATGGAAAGAGAGGGAAAATAACATTGCTTTTATGGTTAATTCAGCTTTACAGTGGTGATCTTATGTTCCCATCCCGAGAAATTTCAAAGGAACGAACTGGCTGGCGTAAAGGTTTTGCTGCATTAGAATGAACTTGGGAAGTCCAGACACTGTAGCACATTCGGGGAGGGGGCAGCCCAGGAACCGCCGCAGCCGGGACGCGAACCCGTATCTCCCGCACCGTGGGCGACATCGCTAACCGCTCGATTAAAGGGTCCGGTCTACTTCTCCATGGACGTTACGCTACCACGCAACTGAGGCATGTTACACAGGGCAAGTATACATCAATCAGTGCCCCCAGGAGGCGCTGTTGGCTGCATAACATTACCCTACAACAATGACGTGCAGCAGTGCTTAAAGTTTGGGGAGTGAAAATGGAGTTGCCACGTGTCATTTAACCACTCCTTTCACTGTAGTACGTCACGATAAACAACACAAAAAACAGCGGGGAAGATGAACAATGCATGATGAAGTAATGATGGATAAGAAATAAAACATCCGGGTGGCGTGGCGGTCTATTCCGTGTCTCACTGGCGTAACATGTTTATTATGGGCCCTGGTGCAAGCAACCCTCGTAGACCCCCCCCCCCGTCTCTCTCTCACTCGCTCACTCACACACACCACCACCACCACCACCACAGGTGGGTTCAGTAAGTACTTTTAGTCATTTATTTGTATAGCACCTTTCACAGATAGACAATCACAAAGCGCTGCACAGCATGAAATATAACAAACAAAATAGAAACATCAAAGTAACAGACACAGTTGACACAGATGAGTTATTGTAAAGGTCGGTACGTCAAAGATTGGCTCCACTTCAGAACCACGGAGAGCGGACGCACCACGGACCGAGTTGGGAAACCTAAACAGACGGTCTCTAAACCACATCGGTCGACAAGGCGATGAAACAAGTCCACAAAGCCACTAGGGGCCAGTGTTTCTCAACCCAGTCCTCAAGGACCCCCTATCCTGCAGATTTTCTTTGCAACCCTGTTTGTAGTTATTCAACCAATCAGCGATGAATGTTGTCAGATGTTGTACACCTTGCATAATTAAGTGCTGCGAGATGATTGGTCGAGTAAGTACAAGCAGGGTTACAATGGAAATCTGCAGGGTAGGGGGTCCTCGAGGACTGGGTTGAGAATATAGCTAACAGCCTCGTCATGTGACAGTAACAGGGGAGCCCACGTCACACTCAGAACCTGCTAGACTGCATGGCTTGGCACGCACGCAGCACACACTGCAGCCTTCCTTTTCCCCATCGCTCTCCTTCCTCTTTCTACACCCACTTTTATGTGTGTAACTCACGCTTGCTTGCTTGATTTTATGTTTCTAACGTTACTCAGGTAGGCTAGGTAGGTAAAGGATATTGCGCGGGCGCTAAACAAGCTGTCAGCGCATGCTCAAAACAGACACGTAACATTGGACTAGGACAATGCATGCAGAAATATTGACGGGCCCCCCCTAGCGACGGGCCCTGGTGCCACTGCACCGGCTGCACCACCTATATTTACGCCGGTTAACCAACACGGGGATCGCCGGTTCGAATCCCCATGTTACCTCCGGCTTGGTCGGGCGTCCATACAGACACAATTGGGCGTGTCTGGGGGGTGGGAATCCGGATGTGGGTATGTGTCCTGGACACTGCACTAGCGCCTCCTCTGGTCAGTCGGGGCGCCTGTTCGGGGGGGAACTGGGGGGGGGGGATAGCGTGATCCTCCCACGCGCTAAGTCCCCCTGGTGAAACTCCTCACTGTCAGGTGAAAAGAAGCGGCTGGTGACTCTACATGTGTCGGAGGAGACATGCGGTAGTCTGCAGCCCTCCCCGGATCGGCAGAGGGGGTGGAGCAGCGATACAATTAGGGAGAAAAGGGGGGGTCCCCCCCCCCAAAAAGATAAATAAACAGAGTGCAATTCGATTTCTATCTAGCTGCTGATGCTGCGTTTTAATTCCATGTGCAACACCGGTAACTTACATACACACATATACACATATATACTATACACATATACTGTACACATATACACATATATACTATACACATGTACTATACACATATATACACACATATACACATATATACACATATACTGTACACATATACACACATATACACACATATATACACACATATACACATATAATATACACATATATACACACATATACACATATACACACACATATACTGTACACATATACACACATATACACACATATACGATACACATATATACACACATATACACATATATACAGACATATACTATACACATATATACACACATATACACACATATACACACATAAATACATATATACACACATACACACATATACATACATATGCACATATATACACACATATACACATATATACACACATATACTATACACATATATACACACATATACACACACATATACACACATAAATACATATATACACACATACACACACATACACACACATATACACACATATACACACATATACACATATATACACACACATATACACATATATACACACATATACACATATATACACACATATATACACATATATACACACATATACACATATATACACATATATACACACATATATACACACATATACACATATATACACACATATATACAAACGCAATCTGGATTTGAGTTGCATAAAAAGCGAATGGGACCTGCATCTTGTTGGTGTCTGTGTTCCTGTTTCTCCCGGCTGGTGGAAGTACAGCACATACTTCCAACTCGGAAAACCCTGACTTCCCAGTTTGCCTGAATTAGACAAGACTCATAGCAGAATTGGCTAAAAACAAATGTGCAGTTAAGATGATGCATTATTATTTATGTAAGGCCAAAGACTTGCTGTCAACAAGTCTGTGGCCTTTTGGTTGCATTTGCAGGAAGGTCTCTCACATATCTTTCCTATATTTCTGAAGAGGGCCTACTATACTGCAGGTGTCTACTATACTGTAGGTATCTACTATACTGTAGGTGTCTACTATACTGTAGGTTTCTACTATACTGCAGGTGTCTACTATACTGTAGGTATCTACTATACTGCAGGTGTCTACTATACTGTAGGTATCTACTATACTGTAGGTGTCTACTATACTGTAGGTTTCTACTATACTGCAGGTGTCTACTATACTGTAGGTGTCTACTATACTGTAGGTGTCTACTATACTGCAGGTGTCTACTATACTGTAGGTTTCTACTATACTGCAGGTGTCTACTATACTGTAGGTGTCTACTATACTGTAGGTATCTACTATACTGTAGGTGTCTAGAATACTGTAGGTGTCTACTATACTGTAGGTGTCTACTATACTGCAGGTGTCTAGAATACTGTAGGTGTCTACTATACTGTAGGTGTCTAGAATACTGTAGGTGTCTACTATACTGCAGGTGTCTACTATACTGCAGGTGTCTACTATACTGTAGGTGTCTACTATACTGCAGGTGTCTACTATACTGTAGGTTTCTACTACACTGCAGGTGTCTACTATACTGTAGGTGTCTACTATACTGTAGGTATCTACTATACTGTAGGTGTCTAGAATACTGTAGGTGTCTACTATACTGTAGGTGTCTACTATAGTGTAGGTGTCTACTATACTGCAGGTGTCTAGAATACTGTAGGTGTCTACTATACTGCAGGTGTCTACTATACTGTAGGTGTCTACTATACTGCAGGTGTCTACTATACTGCAGGTGTCTACTATACTGTAGGTTTCTACTATACTGCAGGTGTCTACTATACTGTAGGTGTCTACTATACTGTAGGTATCTACTATACTGTAGGTGTCTAGAATACTGTAGGTGTCTACTATACTGTAGGTGTCTACTATACTGTAGGTGTCTACTATACTGCAGGTGTCTAGAATACTGTAGGTGTCTACTATACTGCAGGTGTCTACTATACTGTAGGTGTCTACTATACTGCAGGTGTCTACTATACTGTAGGTGTCTACTATACTGCAGGTGTCTACTATACCGTAGGTGTCTACTATACCACAGGTGTCTACTATACTGTAGGTGTCTACTATACCGCAGGTGTCTACTATACTGTAGGTGTGTACTATACCGCAGGTGTCTACTATACTGCAGGTGTCTACTATACTACAGGTGTCTACTATACCGTAGGTGTCTACTATACTGTAGGTGTCTACTATACTGTAGGAGTCTACTATACTACAGGCGTCTCCTATACTGCAGGTGTCTACTATACTACAGGCGTCTCCTATACTGCAGGTGTCTACTATACCGCAGGAGTCTACTATACCGCAGGTGTCTAATATACCGTAGGTGTCTACTATACTGTAGGTGTCTACTATACTGCAGGTGTCTACTATACCGTAGGTGTCTACTATACCACAGGTGTCTATTATACTGTAGGTGTGTACTATACCGCAGGTGTCTACTATACCGCAGGTGTCTACTATACTACAGGTGTCTACTATACTGCAGGTGTCTACTATACCGCAGGTGTCTAATATACCGTAGGTGTCTACTATACTGTAGGAGTCTACTATACTACAGGCGTCTGCTATACTGCAGGTGTCTACTATACCGCAGGTGTCTACTATACCGTAGGTGTCTACTATACTGAAGGTGTCTACTATATTGCAGGTGTCTACTATACTCTAGGTGTCTACTATACCACAGGTGTCTACAATACTGTAGGTGTCTACTATACCACAGGTGTCTACTATACTGTAGGTGTCTACTATACTGCAGGTGTCTACTATACTGTAGGTGTCTACTATACCACAGGTGTCTACTATACTGTAGGTGTCTACTATACTGCAGGTGTCTACTATACCGCAGGTGTCTACTATACCACAGGTGTCTACTATACTGTAGGTGTCTACTATACCGTAGGTGTCTACTATCCCACAGGTGTCTACTATACTGCAGGTATCTACTATACCAATGGTGTCTACTATACCACTGGTGTCTACTATACCACAGGTGTCTACTATACTGTAGGTGTCTACTATACTGTAGGTGTCTACTATACCACAGGTGTCTACTATACCGTAGGTGTCTACTATACTGTAGGTGTCTACTATACTGCAGGTGTCTACTATACTGCAGGTGTCTCCTAGACTGCATGTGTTTACTATACTGCAGGTGTCTACTATACCGCAGGTATCTACTATACCGCAGGTGTCTACTATACCACAGGTGTCTACTATACCGTAGGTGTCTACTATACCGTAGGTGTCTACTATACTGCAGGTATCTACTATACCACTGGTGTCTACTATACCACTGGTGTCTACTATACCACAGGTGTCTACTATACTGTAGGTGTCTACTATACTGTAGGTGTCTACTATACCACAGGTGTCTACTATACCGTAGGTGTCTACTATACTGTAGGTGTCTACTATACTGCAGGTGTCTACTATACCGCAGGTGTCTCCTAGACTGCATGTGTTTACTATACTGCAGGTGTTTACTATACTGTAGGTGTTTACTATACTGCAGGTGTCTATTATACTGCAGGTGTCTACTATATACTGCAGGTGTCTACTATACTTCAGGTGTCTACTAGACTGCATGTGTTTACTAAACTGTAGGTGTCTACTATACTGCAGGTGTCTACTAGACTGCATTTGTTTACTAAACTGTAGGTGTCTACTATACTGCAGGTGTGTACTATACTGCAAGTGTCTACTATACCGCAGGTGTCTCCTAGACTGCATGTGTTTACTATACTGCAGGTGTTTACTATACTGCAGGTGTTTACTATACTGTGTCTACTATACCGCAGATGTCTCCTAGACTGAAGGTGTTTACTATACTGTGTCTACTATACCGCAGGTGTCTACTATACTGCAGGTGTCTACTAGAATGCAGGTGTGTACTATACTGTAGGTGTCTACTATACTGCAGGTGTTTACTATACTGCAGGTGTTTACTATACTGTGTCTACTATACCGCAGGTGTCTACTAGACTGCAGGTGTTTACTATACTGTGTCTACTATACCGCAGGTGTCTCCTAGACTGCATGTGTTTACTATACTGCAGGTGTTTACTATACTGCAGGTGTTTACTATACTGTGTCTACTATACCGCAGGTGTCTACTATACTGCAGGTGTTTACTATACTGCAGGTGTGTACTATACTGCAGGTGTCTACTATACTGCAGGTTTTTACTATACTGTAGGTGTTTACTATACTGCAGTTGTCTATTATACTGCAGGTTTTTACTATACTGTAGGTGTTTACTATACTGCAGGTGTCTATTATACTGCAGGTGTCTACTATATACTACAGGTGTCTACTATACTGCAGGTGTCTACTAGACTGCATGTGTTTACTAAACTGTAGGTGTCTACTATACTGCAGGTGTCTACTAGACTGCATGTGTTTACTAAACTGTAGGTGTCTACTATACTGTAGGTGTCTACTATACTGCAGGTGTTTACTATACTGCAGGTGTTTACTATACTGCAAGTGTCTACTATACCGCAGGTGTCTCCTATACTGCAGGTGTTTACTATACCGCAGGTGTCTACTATACCGCAGGTGTCTCCTAGACTGCATGTGTTTACTAAACTGTAGGTGTCTACTATACTGCAGGTGTTTACTAGACTGCATGTGTTTACTAAACTGTAGGTGTCTACTATACTGCAGGTGTTTACTATACTGCAGGTGTTTACTATATTGTGTCTACTATACCGCAGGTGTCTCCTAGACTGCAGGTGTTTACTATACTGCAGGTGTCTACTATACTGCAGGTGTCTACTAGACTGCAGGTGTTTACTATACTGTAGGTGTCTACTATACTGCAGGTGTTTACTATACTGCAGGTGTTTACTAGACTGCAGGTGTTTACTATACTGTGTCTACTATACCGCAGGTGTCTCCTAGACTGCAGGTGTTTACTATACTGCAGGTGTCTACTAGACTGCAGGTGTTTACTATACTGTAGGTGTCTACTATACTGCAGGTGTTTACTATACTGCAGGTGTTTACTATACTGCAGGTGTTTACTATACTGTGTCTACTATACCGCAGGTGTCTACTCTGCAGGTGTTTACTATACTGTGTCTACTATACCGCAGGTGTCTACTAGACTGCAGGTGTTTACTATACTGTGTCTACTATACCGCAGGTGTCTACTATACTGTAGGTGTCTACTATACTGTAGGTGTCTACTATACTGCAGGTGTTTACTATACTGCAGGTGTTTACTATACTGCAGGTGTTTACTATACTGTGTCTACTATACCGCAGGTGTCTCCTAGACTGCATGTGTTTACTATACTGTAGGTGTCTACTAGACTGCAGGTGTCTACTATACTGTAGGTGTCTACTATACTGCAGGTGTTTACTATACTGCAGGTGTTTACTATACTGCAGGTGTTTACTATACTGTGTCTACTATACCGCAGGTGTCTCTTAGACTGCATGTGTTTACTATACTGTAGGTGTCTACTATACTGTAGGTGTTTACTATACTGCAGGTGTTTACTATACTGCAGGTGTTTACTATACTGTGTCTACTATACCGCAGGTGTCTCCTAGACTGCAGGTGTTTACTATACTGCAGGTGTCTACTAGACTGCAGGTGTTTACTATACTGTAGGTGTCTACTATACTGCAGGTGTTTACTATACTGCAGGTGTTTACTATACTGCAGGTGTTTACTATACTGTGTCTACTATACCGCAGGTGTCTACTAGACTGCAGGTGTTTACTATACTGTGTCTACTATACCGCAGGTGTCTACTATACTGTAGGTGTCTACTATACTGTAGGTGTCTACTATACTGCAGGTGTTTACTATACTGCAGGTGTTTACTATACTGTGTCTACTATACCGCAGGTGTCTCTTAGACTGCATGTGTTTACTATACTGTAGGTGTCTACTATACTGTAGGTGTTTACTATACTGCAGGTGTTTGCTATACTGCAGGTGTTTACTATACTGTGTCTACTATACCGCAGGTGTCTCCTAGACTGCATGTGTTTACTATACTGTAGGTGTCTACTAGACTGCAGGTGTCTACTATACTGTTGGTATTTACTATGCAATAAAACAGCAATTTGAAGCTGAGAAACTGAAAATAAGTACTGAGCAGTGCAGCTGATACACTTAACTCGTAGTTAAGAGGAAATGGAGGGTGAGTGATAAACTCAGATTTGAAACCTAAAAGATACTTTGTTTAAAACACAAATGAACTTATTTCATCATATTTTGGCACGGAGTTGAGGCATTTTAGTCATCTGACCTATGATTGCGTTGGAGGATATCTACTGTAGAGTCCCTCTGTGTTAAAGAACGTATTCATTAATGATTAATAATAATAAATAAATTATTAATAATTATAATTATCCATTATTATTCTTAATGATACATTAATATTAATCAATAATAATAATAATTAAGAACAATTAATAATAATTATTCTTAATGATTTTTCATTATTCAGGTTATTATTCGCTACATTGTGTTAAATATCTATTCATGGTGCAGTTCTGCTTTTACAATCATCAAGCAGCATTCAAACAGGTCTACCAAAGAAACAAAATTAGGGATGTGAGGCCTGGGCGCATGAGGTTAACCTTGTGGTGCCCTTAACCCGAGACGGGCTTCTACCCGGAGCGCTCTATAGATTGTGTGCTACTTATTTCTAACCGCACAGCGAAAACTTGCGAGAGGCGAACATGACATCCGGAGGGATTTCTACGATATAAAGGCAAAGTTACCAGGTGTATTTTCAGTTACCACATGACTCTAATGCAATCTGGCATGATTTAGACTGACAGCGTCACACACTTGGAAATAAAAATGGAAATAATAATAATAGAAAGAAAAAAAAGAGTCAGAAGAGGAAGACTGACGGGTCATGTGTGTTGGGAACGAGGTGTTTTGAAAATAGTCAATCGTAAAACACATGAATGCACACGGGGTCCATGAATAAAACACTAAGCTATAAATTCTTGACCTGGATGATGAAAGGGCATCGGAGATAGACTGTGCATATTTGTGTGGGTGTGTGTGTGTGTGTGTGTGTGTGGCTGTACAGTTGTTTGTCTGTGTTGTGTGTCAGTGTGTCCTCGTGTGTATAAATTGCTGTCTGTTTTAGCTGGACAGATTAGATTAGCAGGTTTTCAGGTAGGAGTTCGAGGACTTTAAGTTGCAGACCGTCTCGGTTCGCCCTCACCACGTAAGCATCAAACACCCAAATACAAATACAGCAATGTACACAAATGACTGCCATCAAAAAAGACATGTACGTTAAGGTTAACACTCCTGCCTGTGTCCCTGAGCAAGGCAGTGGAAAGAAGAACTGGAGTTGGGCCCCGGGTGCTGCACGGCGGCTGCTACTGTCATTATGTAATTCCACTCTGACATTAAACGAGGAGCGAGACAAACATCTCTTACAGCCACACGATTTTAATGCGTATATGTTCAATGATCAGTACAGTCCAGTCTCTCTTACAGGGCAGTTGTCAGTTCTCCCCCTCCTTTTCTCCTGTCTCCCAGCTCTCATCCCGCCAAGGCCATTTCTCCAATAAGTGTGCAGACTTGCCACACCGAGTGAGTCTCCCACACATTCCTCTGCAATCAACCAACAGTTAACAATAGGCCTTTATTTGTGCACCTGGGGAAGACGCCTTATGAGACTACCTTTGTTCTGTTACACGTGGACTTTAAGCATCGACCCGGCCTGCCGATCGACCCGGTCCCGGCTCTGTTCTGTCCTGGCCCCACAGTGGTGGACTGAACTCCCCACTGATGTCAGGACAGCGGAGTCGCTGCCCATCTTTCACTGCAGGGTGAAAACTCGCCTCTTCAGGAACTACTACCCTGTTACTTGCTCGTAGCACTTATTGTATTCACTCATTTAAAAAACAAACAAATCTCTTTCTTGCTCTTTTACTTTAGCACTGGTTTTGCTCTTAGATGCTTGTTTAGATGCACTTATGACCTCTGATGACTAGTAGTTCTCCTGATTTCCTACGATAAATGATGCACTTATTGTAAGTCGCTTTGGATAAAAGCGTCGGCTAAATGACTGTAATGTCATGTCATGTCATGTCATGTCATGTCATGTCATGTAATCTATCTAAGCAATGTAAGAGAAAGTTCAACATGGGATAGGTCATACATGGGGAAAGATTAAAAGTAAGCCAACATCAGATATGAATTGCCCTCACCACTACACAGCTAGGATGGGTTAGACGGAGAGCATGAATTTACCCACGGGGATTAATAAAGTATATGAAACATCCTAAGGTTTTCTTCCAGCGCCGAGCCCTCCTCAGGATGCGTTTCTGCCCTGGGGTGAAAGTCCCTTAGACGGCTCCTGGCTTTTCTTGTGGTCCACAAGCTGTACTCATCCTTGCTTGAACTTTCAGTGTCTGCAGGGTAGTAGCTTGTTTTGTTTCCACATTTCTTGTCACCGTCTCTTCCTGATATTGACTTTTTTGTTTCTTTCAGGTGAGATCTGCTAGTCTTTGGCTGACCGCTGAGGTAACGACATGGTAGTAACAGATTGCCATGTAACACTCGTGCCTTTCTGTACCCTTCTAGCACTTCAACACTATTCACTGGGCCATCTGTCCCCTTTCTCTCTCACACCACGTGGATCTGATTCTCCCAAAAGGCACGTAACTTGTCAGGGCCTCCTCTTTCTGATATAGTTCTTGCCAGTACATGATCACCAAGTTCAAGGACTGAACTCCGTGCATGTTGGTCGTAATTTTCTTCTCTTGTTGCAGCCTTTTTCAAATTCCTCATCGCAATTTCACGAGCTTCCTGCATTGATCTTTTCCATTTTTCTGCACATCCTGCATGAGACTTTGTGTTTCTCAGTTCTTTTCTAGCAGACATCAAATCAATGGGCAGGTTTGGCTCCCAGCCAAAAAGGAGAAAAGCCAGTTGACTCATGTACCGTCGAATTAAATGCACGGACAACTTTGTCGAGATAATCAGCCCAACTTGATTTCGGAGTCTCTTGTAGCGTCCTCAACATGCCTAATAATGTCCTGTTGAAACGTTCTGCCGGGTTGGCTTGGGGATGGTAAGGAGCTGTCCATGAATGCCGTATCCCACTGTAACACTGCAATTTTCTGAAAAGTTCATTTTCAAACTCCTTTCCTTGGTCATGGTGGATCTTTGATGGGAATCCAAAAGCGCATGATGAAGTCGTCAAATATCTTTCGTGCAGCCATCTTTCCAGACTTAGTCCTAGTTGCATAGGCTTGTGCAAACTTGGTAAAATGGTCTACAATGACAAGAATATATTCTGCCCCCCCCCCTTGCCTCTCTTAAGGTGGAGCTAGCCAATGGATATCAATTCAAAGGGCAGCACATACGGTTTCTCAAACGCGGGAGATGCCAGGATAGGTGAATTCATTAGTGCAGTGACTCATTTCTCCAACGCCTCTTGGTGTCTTCCAATCCATTCCACCGGCTGAGGTGGTGGTGGCTGAGCTGAGCAGACCGGCAGCCACCATTCCTCTTCACTTCATTTTTTTAATTCCCCGTTTTCATAAACGACTGTGTGATTCCAACGAGCCTGGCGAAGAGGAACAGAAATGGGAAGGAAAGCAAAGAAAGAAACAAAGAGGGGAAAAGAGAAGTAACGAGAGTACAAAACATAGGACAAAAATGTTTTTGTCATACATTTTGTATATATACACTCACCGGCCACTTTATTAGGCACACCTGTCCAACTGCTCGTTAACGCAAATTTCTAATCAGCCAATCACATGGCAGCAACTCAATGCATTTAGGCATGTAGACATGGTCAAGACGATCTGCTGCAGTTCAAACCGAGCATCAGAATGGAGAAGAAAGTGCCGACTAGATAACTACAACGTTATTACCCATGTATGCTGGCTGAGAATCGCTGGTTCGATTGACGTTAGCGTACGTGTCACTCGTCACATGACCCAGAGCCCTGAACATTTTTTTTTCACTAAAGCAGTATATGAACTCAGATGTATTACCTAGTCATACAAATACACTGGTGTCATATCTCAACACTCCCACTTATGAATCATGAGCTTACTGTATACCTTTTCATATTCATAGAACAAAAATAAAAATAAAAAAAAACTTGGTATAACCCATACCACTCACATTTCACACACCAAAACATTGCCTTAGCAAATGTCTTCAGTTTTACCTTGGATGCGGGCTTCGTCATTACATCCACAACCATTTCGTCTGTAGGGCAATACACCAATGACATCCTTTCCTGTGACTCCTTGGAGTACACACAATGGTCTGATTGGTTTTGTGTAAAACCATCACCTGTCAAACACTCGTGTAACAGTAAGTTCCAATTGCGGCCAGACTGCTTGAGGCCGTAGATTGACTTCTCTAGTTTACACACTAGTTTTTCTCCCTTCTCAATATAACCCTCAGGTTGTTCCATGTATATGTCATAGTCTATGGGGGCATGAAGATAGGCCGTCTTTACATCCATCTGGTGTAAAATCAAGTCATACTGAGCCGCCTTCTGTAGAAGCACTCGAACACTTGTTAGGTTGGCTGTCGGCGAAAATGTCTCCCCATAATCCACCCCGGCTCTCTGGCTATATCCCTTTGCTACAAATCTAGCCTTGTACTTGTCGTGTCCGTCTATATCTGTCTTTATCGAATACACCCACCTTCCTCCCACTGTTTTCTTGCCCTCTGGCAATTTCGTAAGGGTGAATGTTTTGTTGTCTCTTAGAGACTCCATTTCCTCGTCCATTGCCCTGGACCACTTTTCTGATTCTGGCGATTCCATGGCCTCTTTAAAGGTCAGAGGGACACCGCACACTGCCCTGTATGCATAATCTATAGTAGTGAGTGAGCTGTCATCACTGTCGCCCTGACTATAGTCAATCAGGTATCTCGGAGGGTTGCGTTCCCTTTGGGGGTACCTCCCACTGGCTGAGGCTTGTGACGTCACCCTTGGGTGCTCCTCGTTATCATCCTCGGGTGCTGACTGTGTACCGTCAGTCTGTACATTTTTCTGTACTCTAGGCTGAGTTGCAGCTGTCTCAACAGACTTTCTCTCTCTTACCCAGTCTTCTGGGTGTAGACCTGGTGTCTGAGTCTCATTTTCAGTAGTTGCCTTGTGTACAAACTTAACTAGTCTGTGTTTCTGTACTTTCTCCTGGTCAGGGTAGTAGACTAGGTAGGCCGGGCTGTTCTTGTCATGTTCTACAAAACGCCCCCTCTCACATCTAGAATCTAACTTTCCCTTTTCCTGCTGGTAAGCATAGCATTCTGTCCCGAACTTTTGCATTCTAGCCATGTTGAACTTTTTTTCCTGTCATTGCCGTGTATGGCGTAGTGCCTGTGTGCTTGTTGAAGCATCTGTTTCTGGTGTGGGCTGCCTCCTGTACGGCATAATGCCAGAGGCTCTTTGGTAGACCACTATCTATTAGCATACACCTTGCCATCTCGAATAGTGTGCGTCCTTCTCTCTCTGCAACGCCATTTTGATGGGGAGAGTATGGGCAGGACGTCTCATGTCTTATTTTGTTCCGTCTCAACAGGGTTTGAAACTCCTTGCCTGTAAACTCAGTTCCATTATCCGACCTTATGCATTTCACTGTCCCATAGGGAGCTACATCTGCCAGAAATTTCTCGGTCGCTTTCACTGTGTCACTCTTTGTTTTTAAGAAATAAACACACACAGCCCCTGTGCACACATCTGTAAATGATTGCATGTACCTGAAACCATTAATGGACTCGTTTGCCACAGGACCGGCTAAATCAGTGTTCACCAACTCCAGTGGTGTCTTGGCTTTGTCTGTAGGTTTCCTGTTCCTGTTTTGGGTAAACTTCCCTTCTATGCATACTGCACACTCTTTGTCAGGTTTACACACTTTACCCTTTATATGCATACCATCAGTGATATCCTGTAGCTTTATGATATCGTCATAGTTGCAGTGGCCCATTATCTCATGCCAAATTTCTATGTCATGGCTCACATGGCACTTTTCAACAACACATTCAGTTTGCAAATATTACATTTTCCCCTGTACAAAAATGTCAAACCTGGTACCATCCGGTGACATCAGGGCACCTCTGCCCTCTTCGAAGAACACACTGGCTCCGTGTGCTGTCGCAGACTTCACAGAGAAGAGCTCTTGGGGGTACGATGGAATATATGGTGCGTTCCGCAGTGTCACTCTACACCGTCGCCCCTCACTGTCGAGCAGACATACCGTAGCATCTCCCCTGCCCTGCACCACACCAAAGGTGCGCTTACCGTCCGCCAGCTCCATGCAGTGTTTATCTGGCTCGAACGAGCTGTCAAAGCTCTTGAACTTCTTATCATTGACTATGTGGGAAGAAGCCCCACAGCCCACAATCAATCCTGGTTTGAACTGTTGCCGTCGTCCTGGTCCTGCTGAGCTGGTCTCTCCAGCCTGCACTCTGAAGATGTAGTCCTCTTCTTCCGCAGCATTCCCCGGTCCCTGACCTCGACCTGCTCCGTGACCACCACCGCCGCCGCCGCCACCTTGCTCACGTGCACACCTGGCTCCATCAGCGCGGTCCTTCTTCCTGCACACTTTGCCCGTGTGACCCTTGACCCGGCAGAAGCTGCACCACACGCTGCGTGAATAATCCGATTTCCGATGGCCTTTGTCACCGCATCGCCAGCACACCGTTTGATCATCATCTCCCTCACAGCGGTTCACTGGCTTTCTCTTAGGCGCTGCGTGGGCCTTCATCACCCTCTCGGACGTCTCGTCCGATGCTGTAGCATTAGCTACATCTTCAGCCGCCTCAAAGTTTCTCAATTTGGCCTTAAATTGTCCCAATGTCAACTCACTGTCGCCATGTGTCACCATTAGAGTGAACGGCTTACATCTCTCGGGTAACCCCCTCATCACCATGACCACCATTAGTCCCTCACTCGGTGCTTCTCCCGCCCCTTTGAGAGGCGTAATGATTTGTTCAGCTCGGATAATGTATTCGGTTATCGTCTCATTATCAGCTTTCTTTAGCCCAGTCAATGTTACATACAGAGTGACAACCCGGGGTCTGCCCTTACCAATGTAATGTTCCCGCAACACCCGTAGACTCTCTCTACCGTTGTTCTTCGTTTCTCTGAAGATCAGTCCCAAGCTTGTGTTGTCCAATAAAGGCGCCAATGCGCAGTAGGCGTCCGCGTTCCGCTCCTCGTCTAGGGCCTGCTCTTCCGCTGTCAAAGGTCCCACGGGCTCGGTAAGAATGTTGGTTTTCAGCCCCACACCATGCATGCAACAGAGCATTCGCTCTTCCCACAGTTCATACTCATCGGCCTGTCCGTTGAATGTGGGCCACCTGCTCTTCTTTCGCTCCATCTCCCTAGGTAGCGTTAGCTCAGCGTTCCGTTAGCCTCTCTCGACGCTAACTAGCTTCACACTTGCTAACTTGCTACTCCGCGCTAACCTGCGCGCATCCCGCCATCCGAGGTTATCACACCTCGTGTACTTCTTTTATCAAACTACTAAATAATCCAACGTTATCTGGGCCTCTAGCGTGTTAGAAGACTAGACTAATACTTTATGTCTATCTCCGCGCAGATGAAGTGGATTATTAAACCGTTATAAAGAATCGTACCGACTACCGAACTTCTGCCGGAGGGAAAAAACGCAGCCTCCGTTTATTCGGTCGTTTTGGGAGAAGAAGAAAAATGAACAGCGTCTCAGTGACGCAATCAATCCGCGCATGCAAGCGCAACACCGCCCACTTGTGGACAAACAAAGTCGTAAACAAAATAATAGTACACAGTAACACATAGTCATACAAATACACTGGTGTCATATCTCAACACCTAGTACCATTTAGTTGTTTTGTGTTATTTGAAATATTGATAAAATATCTGCTCATGCCAAACGTAATTATTCCACACATTTTTGAAACAACGCAATTACCCGTTTCATCCACCAGGGGGGCAGTGCTCCCCCTGCCCCCCCCCCACAAACTCCGCGCGCACGGTGCACTTCCTCCGACTCCTTTTCCAACATGTAACAGATAATCTGCTGTATATGGAGACCTGTTCGTTAAGTTTGATGTGTTGATTTTTCGATCACTTCAAATGATTGGCAATGTGTATCTTAGGTCCTGCTTATTTACACCTTCGAAATAAATCACCATTCATTCATTCATTCATTCATTCATTCATTCATTCATTCATTCATTCAGCTTTACTTTTTAAAGGGTGACTCGTAAAATGATTATAAAAGTGGTCAAAACTTCAAGCACATGTACAAGCACATGTACCACACACACACACACACACACACACAGGTAACAGATATGTTGCATGTAACACAGTACAGTCAGTAGTCGGTGCAGTCAGTACTCGGTGCAGTCAGTACTCGGTGCAGTCAGTACTCAGTGCAGTCAGTACTCATTGCAGTCAGTACTCGGTACAGTCAGTACTCGGTGCAGTCAGTACTCATTGCAGTCAGTACTCAGTACAGTCAGTACTCGGTGCAGTCAGTACTCAGTACAGTCAGTACTCAGTACAGTCAGTACTCGGTGCAGTCAGTACTCAGTGCAGTCAGTACTCAGTGCAGTCAGTACTCGGTGCAGTCAGTGGCTGTACTTAAAGCTTTTTTAGTGAGTGAAAGCCAAACAATGTGACAACTGCTGAAGAACTGCTGTGTATATTCCAGTTTCTTACCTTCTGCAGAAGTCCTGAGCCGACACTCCGCTTGTGGTCTTGCTGGTTATGTGTCTAACCAATAGTGGAAGGACATTCTATGAAGCAAAAGTGCCCCCCCCCCTCTCTCCTCTCTGTCTCTCCCTCTCCCTCTCTCTCTGTCTCTCCCTCTCTCTCTCTCTGTCTCTCTGTGAGTGTGTTGGCAGTGATGATCCTCTGGATGAGTTATTTTGGTTTTATGACTTAAAGCTGAGCATCAGTGTGAGCAGTTTGACCTTGATGTCCCCCTGCAACCTTCCGGCCGAGACACCACTGCTCCTCTACTTCCTCTCTCTCTCTCTCTCTCTCGCCCTCCGCTCGCTGTCTCTCTCACTCCTCTCTCTTCCTCTCGCATCGCTCTCTCTCCCTCTGGTTCTCTTCCCCATTTGACCCCCCCCTCGGTCTCTCTCTTTCAGTTTCTCGTTGCTATACCTCCAGCTCTCTCTCTCCCATTACTGCACACCCTCCATCTTCATTTGTCTCTCTTTCTCACACCCTCATCCAGTCTCTGTGTTTCTGGGTCTGCTTGCCAGTCTGTTTCACACACACACAGACACACAGACACACACACACACACACACACACACACACACACTGTGTATCGGTGTCGGTTTGTTGACACACACTCTGCATGGTTTGCATGTCAGTAAAGAAGAGTCTCATGACTTCCTGTTTTGTTTGTGTTTTTGTGAGTCAGCTTCCTCAGAATGCAGCCGATTATGACCCCCGTGTCTTTCCAGAGGCCGCCATCGTGGTGCTCTGTCCCGCCACTGCTCTTCACTCATCGCTGTGTGACATCCGACCAGAGCTCTTCATTCGGCCTCATCACGCTGCTCCTCTTCATCACCTCCCAGCACGCTGCCCAGCGGCCTTCCTGTTTCTGTTCCGCTTTCAGGATCCTCCGTTATGTCTACACGTCGTGTTGCGTTACTTCTCTTTCCCCCCTCTTTGTTTCTTTCTTTGCTT
>NC_079228.1:41323199-41328199 GCF_029633865.1 Lampris incognitus | reverse complement strand
GTTAGCAGTTAGCTCAGCCTGCCCCGCTTCCGCATCCTGTTGGACTGCAGCTCCAGGCAGGGCCGTGGTCCCTGGGCCCACCAGAAGCAGCAGACCAGGCTCCCCCAGCTGATCCAACACCGGCTCTCCCACTCAGAGTCGACACACTTCCCCCACACTCCACACGACGACACCAAAAACACAGTCAACGCTTGGTGAGGCTGCCGCCAGACCGCCCTCGGTGTTATCGGAACTGCTGGTCTGTATGGGCTAGCAGTTAGCTTAGCCTGCCCCGCTTCCGCGTCCTGTCAGACCGCCCTCGGTGTTTCCTCTTCATGTGCAGCTCCAGGCTGGGCCGTGGTCCCTGGGCCTACAGGACGCAGCAGACCAGGCTCTCACAGCTGATCCAGCGCCAGCTCTCCAGCCATCAAACGAAGATGCAGACGTAGACAAAGACACTGCATGGACGGTACTGGGTGAGGCCGCCGCAAACCTAAGTTCGCGCCGCCATCTTCCCACGTCGGGGTTTACACAATTTAAAACAACATCCTGAAGATTTACATTCAACCAAATCTGATCCGACTCTCTGACGCTTTCTATCACCACTGTGTTTAACAGCTAATCTATCAGAATCCACAGGTCAGCAGGCTGCATCTGTGTGAACCTCACAACTCGTATGGCTTCCACAGGTCCAGGCCTGTGTTTAGAGGTCCTGTTATCTACAGGAAAACTTCTGAACATTAGTAAGATTGGAATAGCCTGTGATCTCTGTACACAATGCTACAAAACAAGAACCAAATAGGTAATATCTGCAAGCAACAGGACTCTGCTATACAGTTTATCACATGATTAGTAGTGCACTCAACAGGCAGGAAAACATACAGGTACAGACAGAAGTGGTTCTGGTGACTTCAGTACAACTTTTGCGTCCTAGCTGACAGATGTGGTCTGATCATGTTGCCACCAGACTCCACCACTGGATGCACTTACATGCACACTGATGAGCCGGTCACATCCCAGAAAAGCGTGAGAAGATTCACGTTGCTATTTGCTTTTCCCACTGATAAAGGATATGATGTCACGTAGCCAAGCACGGGTATGGTCCTGGGTTCGATTCCCCGCCTGGGGCGGTGTTGGCACTGGGGGAGTTTGTATGTTCTCCCCAGCCCTGTTGTGTGCACTGGCTGTTTGTGTGTACTCTGCATGTTCTCCCCGTGCTCACATGGGTTTCCATCCATCTATTATCCGAGCCGCTTATCCTGCTCTCAGGGTCACAGGGATGCAGGAGCCTATCCCAGCAGTCATTGGGCGGCAGGCGGGGAGACACACTGGACAGGCCGCAAGTCCATCACAGGGCCCCCCCCCACACACACACACACAAAAGTTCACAACTAGGGACAATTTAGTATGGCTGATCCACCTGACCTACTTGTCTTTGACTGTGGAGGAAACCGGAGGCACCCAGAGGAAACCCACGCAGACACGGGGAGAACATGCAAACTCCACACAGAGGACAAACCCCAAGGTTGGACTACCCGGGACTCGAACCCAGAACCTTCTTGGTGTAAGGCGACCGCGCTAACCACTGCGCCACCGTGCCGCCCTCACATGGGTTCCCTTCAAAACTATATTAAAAAAAAAAAAAAAGACACAGAACATTCTCCTGTCCCTGTCCCTGACCACGACATGGATGTCCTGGGGACCAACTCCAGGTGCCGTCCTTCCTCCAGGGACGGCTCGTGCAGCCCCTGGAGGAAGGACGGCAAGATGGGAAAAATGCAGAAGGAACCTTTGTTCAGCCACCACTCCCTGCATGTGTATGCGTGTTCTAGTGTGTAGCTGTAAGACTAATAGTCTCTCTTTTTCTCTTTCGTCTTTGTCTTCTTCTTCTTAAAGGAAGGGTGGCACCAGTTTGCTACGACACGTTAATTAGCTTCTATCATCATGAAACATTAAACCTCTGGCATGATCATCATAAAGAAAACCTGCGGGTAGTGGGACACAGCCATGGATGTGTCAAACTCCGGATGACGGACTTAATATAGCGGCCAGTTCATTGCACTGAGGGCCTCTCACTCAGTGCATATGACCGACGAGGGACCCCCCCCCCCCCTGCAAGGGAGCTGAAGAAGTCAAGCGAACGCACAAGCTGGTAGTGCTGTTGTCTACTTTCAGTTGTTATGTTGCTACAGTAACTTTGTAGTAACACCAAAAATAAAACTACATAGAATAAGGTGACAGAAATCCATTTTAACTGTGCACACGGATAAACAACGTATAAACCAGTCCGTGAAGAATCCTGGAGCTGTGGCCGGTTAGCGTATTTGCATTACCAATATCTACCTGTATACCCTAACTGAACTATCAGCCTAAACTGACAGTCCTAATAACTGGATTACGTGTCCAACTCCTTGACCTCCAGAGACCGCCACTGAGCCCTCTGTCTTCTGATTAGGCTGACTTGACCTAGTGACCCACCTGACCATACCAAACCTTGCATATTGCACATTGTGTACTATTTAAAATGTACAGTTGCTATTTATTTGAGGAACTGATGATAGAGCCTACTGCTGGTGGAGTGTATATGCTATGCCATGTGTGTCTATGGTGTATATATAGATATATATATATATATATATATATATATATATATATATATATATATGTGTGTGTGTGTGTGTGTGTATGTGTGTGTATGTGTATATATATTTGTGTATATGTATATGTATATATATGTATATATATATCAACATGGATACAGCAAAAAAGATGTTAATGCATAGCAGTACAGGCCTGTTTGATATTCCGCTCATTAGTCAAGCACTCAACACTATTGCCGGTTTCGGGAAAAAACGCTATATACACATACATATATACGTATATATGTATATATGCAGAATATATGTGTAAATGCTGATCTCATATCTATAATGTTGTTTAGTATTGTTAGTATTAATGTTAGGTTTAGTATTGTTCTGATCCCGAGGTGGCCGACCTGTACTATCTATCTATCTATTGATCTATCTATCCACCTCTTCACCTGAATTACACCTGAATTTCCCTTTGGGTATGAGTAAAGGTTATCTTGTCTTCTCATTTCATCACTGTTCTCGTCTTCCTTCCTCTCTCTCTGTGTGAATGCTGTGTCAGTCTGCCTCGCCTCTTGTGTGCATGTGAAGTATATTGTCTCTGCAGCGCCCCACTGAGCAGAGCTGGGTTGTGGTGCAGGGTCCCCCCGGCATCTGTGGGGTTCCTGACGCTGTCTTGGATGGACACATTCACCAAATTCGCCTTGCATTCTCTCTTTACAATTTTATCACCCACGTTTAAATTTACTAAATGTATGCATTAACTGTATGTATTCTACATTACCTCAGTCTGTGTCATTTATGACGTTACAGTATAATTCTGTTACTTTTGTGTATTGGTTCAGGGGTTAAGTATAGCAGTAGTACCCGTCCTAGATGGCCTTTCGTGGCGTCCTAGACTGGTCTCCATACACCCCAGCATCATGTGAAGCGCAAAATATAGCCTCTCCATGATGAATGACCATCCTTGCATGGTGAAGAGCCACACCCTCCAAGTGGTAATCCTGTTAAGGTTGTCAGCAGACAACAGGGCAGAACACGGCGGCTCTAGAGGAGTAGACCTCCATAATAATCCTGCTGTTTCTATGGGTAGCAGTAGTCCTAGGTGCATTCATCCATAGACTGATGTTATGGACCGGGGACTTCGTGGCTTTGCAGATGATCAATGCATCTTGACAATGGAAAGACAAAATCTCCAGTTAGTGGAGAAACATAGAAATGCATGTGGAGTAGCGCCCCATGCTTTAAACAAACATGCACAACAGAAACCCTATAGGGGGCGTCCTGACGGACGGCCTAGGTGAGGTGAGGAGGTTTTGTGTGTTTTGCACATTGGACACCTATTACATGTCTGTCTGTCCTGGAAGATGGATCCCTCCTCTGTTGCTCTACCTGAGGTTTCTCCCATTTTTTTCCTGATAAGATTGTCTTGTGGGGTTTTTCCTCATTCGTGCCCAGGGTCTAAGGATAGAGGGTGTGGTATATTGCAGTCTACTGTATGGACTGTAAAGCCTTAGGTTACATGTAGGTGTGCTCAGAAAGATAAGTTCTAGTATTCTGCCCTTACTAGAATGTGGATGTAATTGCTAGCTTGGCAGAAAGATAAACAGGTTCCTTAATTAAACTTACAGGAGACACCAGGTAAGTTTAGGATGTTTACTGTCAGACGCACTGGGAAAATCAAGTACAGAAATAAAAATAACATTCAATGCCTGCCATGTTTTTTTTCATGCTGATCCTGATATGAAGAATGATTATTAAACGTACAGACCTTTAGTACTGTACTGCTCTCTCAAAGAGGTCTTCAAGTATACTGAGGATGCAGAGCGCACCGCTTTTTACACTGTGACGGCACAACTTAAGAGATGGTACACCTATTTTTCTTATCAGGTGTTCCTTTGGTCTGGACAGTTTCGTGCTTGATTTCTCCGCAACAATTTGGCGACCCTCGGAATTTGTCTCACGACCCCCTCGGGGGTCCCGACCCTCAGGTTGAGAACCAACCATCTAAATGTGCACGTGAAAGGATATCAGCTTATTGTTTTGGGGCTTGGTTATCACAAAAGCGCTCCAGATTTTTGCAAGAGCTGGTTCACCGATCAGCGAAACAAGCTAATGAGATTCGTGTTAGAGAGTTAGGGTTAGGTTTTAGGTTGGGTTGACCCAAAGCC
This sequence comes from Lampris incognitus, assembly GCF_029633865.1. NCBI lineage: Eukaryota > Metazoa > Chordata > Actinopteri > Lampriformes > Lampridae > Lampris > Lampris incognitus. Next base: position 41,323,461 of record NC_079228.1, on the reverse strand, counting down.
AACATCACATGTCGATTTGCAAATCAGGACAGGTTTATGTAACTTCACTGACGTGGTAGTCCTGATTCATGAGGGTTAGACTGATCTTAACAGCACCAAGTGTTACGAAACCCTATTTACGGGAAGATTCACACTTTGATGTCATAAGGAGAATTAATGATAACACTTCATTTTAGGGGGTCGAAATTACCTAGTAATTTCCTAGGAATACGGTAGTAATTATTACATAATTTCTTAAGAAATAAGGCTGAGATTACGTTGT
>NC_079228.1:41295975-41322999 GCF_029633865.1 Lampris incognitus | reverse complement strand
CAGTCACCTGTTGTTCCAGTTATTCAGCCTTGTGTGTGGGCGTGAGAGAGAGAGAGAGAGAGAGAGAGAGGAGGGAGGAGGAAAAAGTGTATTTTGTTTAGGTCATATTCTGTTGGACTGCATGCGCATCTGCATGTGTATATTCTATGTCAGTTGGTGTGTGTGTGTGTGTGTGTGTAAGTGAGAGACAGAGGTATATAGAGAGAGAGAGAGGTATAGAGAGAGTGAGAGAGAGGTATAGAGAGAGAGAGAGGTAGAGAGAGAGAGAGAGAGAGAGAGAGAGAGAGAGAGAGAGAGAGAGAGAGAGAGAGAGAGAGAGAGAGAGAGAGAGAGAGAGAGAGAGCGGTAGAGAGGGGTAGAGAGAGAGAGAGAGAGAGAGAGAGAGAGAGAGAGGTATAGAGAGAGAGCGGTAGAGACGGGTAGAGAGAGTGAGAGAGAGGTAAAGAGAGAGAGAGAGAGGTATAGAGAGGTATAGAGAGAGAGAGAGAGAGAGAGAGAGAGAGAGAGAGAGGAGAGAGGAAGAGAGAGGAGAGAGAGAGAGAGAGTGTGAGAGAGAGGTAAAGAGAGAGTGAGAGAGCGGTAGAGAGGGGTAGAGAGAGTGAGAGAGAGGTAAAGAGAGAGTGAGAGAGAGGTAAAGAGAGAGTGAGAGAGAGGTAGAGAAAGAGACTGTTTGGTATTGGAGATAAGTGTTAGGTAACAGTAAGTGTTAACTGTTAATAAGTGTTAATCAGTGATAATAAGTGTTAATCAGTGATAATAAGTGCTAATCAGTGATAATAAGTGTTAATAAGTGTTAAATCTCATCAGCAAACAGGCAGAGAGTAAACTACAAAGGAGTGAGATAAAACAACAACAACAATTAACAAACTAACCGACAAACAAACATCGTTTTAAAGGAAACAGGAAAGCAGTGCAGGCCTCTTGGAAACCCCTCAGAGTGACTTTTATATTGGCACAATGTTATTCACCATCACACACTCCCCACATGTGTAGGTAGAAAGTAGAAAGCGATAGGTGGAGACTGGGTTTACTGGTCTGATCAAACACAGCCCTGGTCCTCAGCTAGTATGCTCCAGACAGGTGGTACAAGCTCGGCTGTCTTTAGAGGGAAAAATACATGCAACACAAAAGAATAAAGATGTATTTCATATTAGCATGCGTGGCATTTTGCAGATAAAAAAAAAAAATCAAACCAAAGCAAAAAAAAAAAAAAAAGAATAAAACTTCTGACACTTACGACACCTAAAATTTTCTCATTGCAACTTTTGTGCAGGAAAGACGCAAAAGCTGGAATTTCCCCAAAATCAAAATGACATAATCATAACGGCAGTTCCCAGATTACACCGGGTTACAAGCAGCCACTTCTTCAGAACACCTTCCTTTTCTTTTTTTTCTTTGTTTTGTTTTGCAAGTATGTCCGTCAGGCGGGGAAGACGGAAAAACACCAAGATGGAAAACTCAATGAGCACTTTCCAAATTGTTGAAGTTCCCCGGAGAGCCACAGCAGCGGAGAAGGTAAGTTAGGAAATCAGAAATGTCTGCTAAGCTTTAACACACAATCCCTGTTCATAATCCTATCTGGCCCCCGAAACACTCCTGGTTGGTGCAGTGTGATGTGTGAAGTCGCCCCATGCGGTGTTTTACGTAGACTACACCGATGGCACATCATAAAGACAAGGACGCAGACTAGAGAAACAGAAAAGCAACTATTTCGCTGGTATCGTACTCAGCCACAACCACTCGTCACAGTGCAAGTACTTCTATTTTACTAGTACCTTACTGAGATGTGAATGAATGGCTTGTCATTTCAAGCAGAGCTTTTATCACCCGGTTATTCGGACCCGCTTCACATTATGACCTCGTTTAGCCATCAAAAGGTTTGGCTTGTATGTCGTATATTGTCATATATTTTACTATAGTGTCATATACTGTTGTACATGTCATATATTGTGTACTGTCATACATTGTTGTGTATTTTAATATATTGTCATATATTCTCCATCAAAAGGTTTTGCTTGTGTCATATATTGTCACATATTTTAATAGTCATATATTGTTGTATATTGTCATATATTATAATATACTGTCATATATTTTTTGTGTTTTCATATATCACATATTTCATATTGTTTGTGCTGTTTGTTTCATGCTGCAGTAATACAGTACAGGCGGGGCTTATATGCTGGCGCATGGTGCACATGTTTACATATTCTATCCTTATCCTATCTTCTATTTCTATTCATTTGTATTTTTCTTATTTCTATTTTCTTGTTGGTTTTCCTTTACTAGCGCATGAGTGTCTGTAATAGGGCCCAGTTCCCCCTCAGGGATGGGTAAAGTGTTCTGATTCTGGTATTGTGGTGTATTGTACTGATTGTAAAGCCCTTCCTTGTGATTTTGAGCAGGTCAAATAAACTTGACTTGACTTTATTTTGCTCCTCGTGGTGTGTTTTAGTTTCCATCATCCGGTTTATTCGTTCCCTTCGTTTTTGCTTCTTTTCAGTTCCTATTTTCCCAAACTCCACAGTCCGGGACAGTTTTTCTTTGCCCATTTTCATGCATGTTAATAAGAAGGCAACACGTGTGTGTGTGTGTGTGTGTGTGTGTGTGCTGGTCATCGTTCCAGCCCAGCACCACACCAGTTGATTTTACTGGTCAACACACCTTCAGCCAGACAGGAGGGGACTGGTTATAATGACCCCAGAAGGCGTTTCACACGACCCTCCGTGCTGCCCGAGCAAAGACCAGGACCTCCAGAAAAGAGGAGCACCGTGCAAACAGGGGGCCACGACAACTGACAGCCAGGTTGCATCACCTGCAAACAGCTAAAATACACAAAGCTAAACTGAATGAAATGTCACTGAAGTAGACTAAAAGTAAAAGTGAATGAGCTGTGGAACAAAGGAACTGAAAGATGGGCGTGAGGGAAGGAGGTGTGTCAGAGACCAGGTCTATTCCGCTTGCATGACATCGCCCCCAACTCGTCTATTAATTGTCATTTTTCCAGTTCAAAGGCGCCTGAACAAAGGAAGGAGTTTGAATCCTTTAGAGAGAATGAAAGGAGGGATGAAAGGAGGAGGGGAGTGTTTGGGTGGGATGGAGGCTTGGTTTGGGGTGAGTGTTGGGCTGGGGGGGGGGGTTGTCCAGTGGGCGTTGATGCTTGAATGGCAGTGGTGTCTGATGACTCAGGTGATGTGTCATACACGTTCTATAAAAGGGAACTTTTACACTTGTCCACACACACGTTCATTTTGCAAACACACACACACACACACACACACACACAACCCCACACACACACCAAACACACACAGACACTTAGTGAAGAGTGGTGGACTGAAAACACTGCAGACGGTCCTGGAGGTCTGTTTACCAAAGCTGGAGCTGAGGCGATAAAAATGAAAAGTAAGTCCGTCTCTGCTACTTCTTTTTTTATGAATGGGTAACACTGTGTTGTGTGTGTGTTGTGTGTATATGTGTGTGTTTCAGTAAAAGTGAATATATCAGTAAAAAGTGTGAATGTGTGTGTTTCTTAGTGTGTGAGTGAGTGAGTGTATTGTGTGTGTGTGTGTGTGTGTGTGTGTGTGTGTGTGTGAGTGAGTGAGTGAGTGAGTGTATTAAGTGTGTGTGTGTGTGTGTGTGTGTGTGTGTGTGTGTGTGTGTGTGAGACATTCAGATAAGTAGACAGTGACATCATTGGGACGTGACTGTGGCTAGATAATTTCTAAATAGCTAACTAATACATGTTGTCGGCAGTGGCCTCCAGTGTAAACTATTGGTTACGGCGGCGTCTCTCGTGGGTCGGGCGTAGAAATTATGGGCTCTGGTTTCCGGACGCTGCGAGGCCGGCGGTGGCGCTAACGCAGACACGGCGACAACTTCGTCGAGCCGCGCCGGCGCGTTGGCACGTTTCCGGGCTCGCCGCGACGTCGCTTGTGCCGAAACGGGCGTGGGGGGGCGCAGTAGAGGGCGTGTCCACCAGAATCAGGTGGCGCGGCGCTAGTTTGGTGCCACGGCAAACCAAATAGAACGCCCGCGTCTCCGCCTGGCCGGACCACGTCTTAGCGCAGACGCGGACACTGTGTGCTAGTTTCCGGGCTTCAGGCGAAGGCGCACGAAGGTTAGATCAGTGTTTCTCAAACCAGTCCTCAAGGACCCCCTATCCTGCAGATTTTCATTGTAACCCTGCATAAGTAGCCCTGCTTGTACTTACTCAACCAATCATCTCAACGCACTTAATTATGCAAGGTGTGCAAACTCTTGACATTCATTGCTGATTGGTTGAATAACTATAAACAGGTACCTATTCAGGGTTGCAAAGAAAATCTGCAGGATAGGGGGTCCTTGAGGACTGGGTTGAGAAACACTGGCTTAGATGAATCCAAAATCCCACACGCCACCTTGTGTGCCTGCTGTGTCAGCCTACTGCATGAACAATAGTGTCATGTGGTGGACACGTATTGGGGACAGAATTCCCCCCAGGAACTAAGGGTTAAGTCAGGGTTGCCCTGGCAGGGAACCGCAGGGTTTGGTTATGGTTGTCCAGCCAGTTTTCTGAGGACTCTTGCCGCCTCCGCTCAGTCGAGCTGCGGTTTTGTTGTCTCTCTGATTTACCGTGGATTCAAGAAAGTGGCCTACACGGCTAAAATGTCAACCTACGGTCTTCTCCGTTCCTTCGGCTCTACAGTAACGAACATGGATAAGAAGACACGCTGACCCTTTAGTCTAGCGGTTAGCGATGACTCCTGCGGTGCGGGCGATACGGGTTCGCGTCCCGGCCGCAGCAGTTCCTGTGGTTGCGTTGTCCCCCCGAATTCGCTACATTGGTGTCAGAAGTGGGATGGGGGACCGTAAGGCCATCGGAAGCGCATGCGCCCTGAGGCGTGAAGGAGCTGATATGCTTAAGCGCGGGGATGCGCTTCCCGAAGGAGGAGGGTAGTGTAACGTGCATGGATAATTAGACACGCTGGCCGCTGGCTGGCGGGTCTGACCCTTTAGTCGAGCGGTTAGCGATGCCTCCTGCGGTGCGGGCGACACGGGTTCGCGCCGCGGCAGTCTGAAATTAGCAGTTCGCCATGACAGAGCAAGCGCCGCTTGTAAAGGGAATGAGGGGAGCTGATTTGATTGGCCTTAATTGAAGACAGCCCCCACCACACCTACTGATCATTTATTCCTTATAATACAACCCTTTTACAACTGCACCTCCGTTGTGCCCAACTACAGCCTGCGCAGTATGTCGCGAAATTAGCAAAAAAGTACTGGCCACATCTTGGAATGACTAGCGCCAGCGTCTTCGACTGCACTACAACACAGAAACTAGAGCCCAACCTGTTTATTTAGTATTCAATAATTACATCAATAGTTAAAGTCAAGATGGCCGCTTCGTCCCATAATGCAAAGTGTTCAAACTGCAACTTTGCATCATGGGATGTGTCGAAGAAATAAAGTAATGGAATCAAACTAGAAAACTTATTGACTTATTCACTTTTCTTGTCCGTTCAATTGTGAGGTTAATAATATGCAAGTTAACTGGACACCAGAACATATTGTAGTGACCGGGGGAGGTGGTCGCCACAATATGTCGGTCGCTACAAAAGATGGAGCCCGCCAGAGATGAACGTTTCCCAGCCCATGACTCCAGTGCATCACAGCCCCATCGCCCCCTAGAAGCCAGGAGGGCCAATACAATGGGATGACATAGCTACAGCCGTACCTCTCGCAGGTCCAATTAGCAGCATGGCACAGTGGTTGGAGCAATAAGGAAGCTGCCATCAACCTGGCCCTGGTGTTGGAGGGAAAGGCTTTGGAGGTACTTCTCGATCTAGCCCCAGTGGAGCAGTGGGACCTCCAAGCCCTGACCATGGCACTGGAGAGGCAATTTGAGCAATGACCCTTCATTGGCAACATCACCCTCGGCACGAAGACCGTGGCGTTCCGGTCCGGCCAGTGAAGGAGCGGAATCAGGGACCAGCGAGCCAGTCGCCGAGCTGCCGTCGCTCAGGAGGCACAAAGCCCCAGTGTGGCATCGGTGTACTGCTGCTGCCAGCAGTGGAAGGAACAAGGTCAGATGACACTGATGGTGGCGGCTGTCCAGACCGCCAGCAACGAGGAGAGGTGGTTCCTGTTTACCATGCAGCAACTGAGGCAGCAGCAGGAGGCAGACGTTGCCCTGGCACTGGTGAGAAGCTGGCTGAAGACGGGGCGGCGCTCTGAGTGGCCAGAAGTGTCAACACTGGGGCCCAAGGTAAAGGCCTACCACTGTCAATTGGGCAACTTTGAGCTCCGTGACAGGTTGGCATACCATAGGTGGCAAGCTCCCGGATGAGGGAATGACCTCCTGCAGCTAATGGTGCCCCGTGTGCTCCATCCCCAGGTTCTTCAGATGGTCCATGGCTCGGTGAGGGCAGGGCACTCCGGGAAAGCTAAGACCCTTCACCGCCCCAGGGGGCAGCACTACTGGCCTGGTTGTTGACGAAATGTGGAGCTGCATGTACACTGCTGCGACTCCTGCAACCGCCAGACCCGGGCTGCCTCCAGTGTGTGGCTGAAGAGGACTTATGACACATGGTGCCTTGGGCAGGCCTTCATACAGGGGAAAAGGTATGGGTGTATTGTCCCATTCGCAAGAAAGGGATTTCACCCAAGCTTCGCAGCCACTGGCAGGGGCCCGGTGAGGTCGTGGGTCGGCTGTCTGAGCTGGTGTACCGAGTACACATGCCTGGCCAGAGGCGCATGATGGTGCTGCATCAGGACAGACTCTCCCCATAGCACCCCCATGCTCCACCTGTTGTTGGGGTTGGGGACTATAGTATCACCCCGTGCACCGATCAGTGTGCCTCTCCTCCAGCTGCACTTCCTGTGAGCCCCCGGGCGGCCTGTTCACAAGCAACGACACCCTGGACATTTGAGGGGCTGTGATTGGGTGATGGGGTCATCGAGGATGACTGACCCCTCAGGTGGGGGCTATGTAGTGACCGGGGGAGGTGGTCGCTCTGACTGTTGGTGGTTCTGCACTGGGGCAGCGCAATGGCTGATGGGACTGTTAATGTTCACATTAAAATTGTGTTTTATTGATTCTGTGTTCATGTTGTAGTTATTATTGTGTTGCTTGTTTGGGAGTTCGACTCGGACTAAATAGAAGACTGTTTACTGACTAACTGACTGACTGTAGGCTCGTGACTCAGACTAATGTCGCCGGTTGTGGCCTCGGGGAGGAAATCATTGTGTAAATAGTTGTGGCCGATGTGAATAAAAGAGCACACCCGGGGTCGTGCGGTGTATGGGGGCACGGGCGCTGCCATTAAAAAGAGAGCTCTGCCCCTTGACTCGTTCTTCCATGTCAGCTCGCCAAAATATGAAACCACATATTAACAAGCAGCACAAACTTCAAAAATAAGCATGTAAATGTTTGATTTTAGGAAGTTTTTTTTTTAGCAACATCCACCCAATGCAAATGACGTCTTGCTAAAAGCCAAAAGTTCATCAGTATTGAAGGAGGGACATGATCCATTACAACCAAATTCATGGAAGGTTAACCTAAGGTCAGGTTGTTGGTTTTTTTTTTTTTGGTTTCGTTTCAGAAAGTTAAAGAATGTTTGAGCTTTCGAGGAAATACAGTCCACTTCTGTTAAACGGTTTCTGACTTGTTTACACAATATGAGGGCAAAGTTGAGGATATAAGATGATGACCGGGTCGCAGCAGAGCGAGGCTTCTGCCCAGAATCTGAATCAGCTCAAATACACACAGTCTGGGGCGGAGACTGTGTGTGTGTGTGTGTGTGTGTTTGTGTGTGTGTGTGTGTGTGTGTGCGTGCGTGCGTGCAGGTTTCTTGTGTGACCTACATGCATACATACACATGCACACGCACAAGCATAAATGCACTCGGACGAATGTGTGCATGTCAACTCTCTCCCATGAGGGGTGTATGCATTGTGTCCATACATACAAATGTGTGTGTTTGAGAGAGAGAGAGAGCAAGAGAGACAGCGAGAGGGTAGAGAGAGAATTTGAATTTGAGAAGGTAGAGAGACATAAAGAGAGAAAAGGTAGAGAGAGCAAGAGACAGAGGTAGAGCGAGAGAGAGAGAAGGTAGAGCGACAGAGAGGGAGAGAGAGAGAGAGAGAAGAAGGTAGAGACAGGGAGAAGGCAGAGAGAGAGTGAGAGAGAAGGTAGAGAGAGAGTGAGAGAGAAGGTAGAGAGAGAGTGAGAGAGAAGGTAGAGAGACAGAGCAAGAGAAGGCAGAGAGAGCGAGAGAGAAGGTAGAGAGAGAGTGAGAGAGAAGGTAGAGAGACAGAGCAAGAGAAGGCAGAGAGAGCGAGAGAGAAGGTAGAGAGAGAGTGAGAGAGAAGGTAGAGAGAGAGTGAGAGAGAAGGTAGAGAGAGAGCGAGAGAGAAGGTAGAGAGACAGAGCAAGAGAAGGCAGAGAGAGCGAGAGAGAAGGTAGAGAGAGAGTGAGAGAGAAGGTAGAGAGAGAGTGAGAGAGAAGGTAGAGAGACAGAGCAAGAGAAGGCAGAGAGAGCGAGAGAGAAGGTAGAGAGAGAGTGAGAGAGAAGGTAGAGAGAGAGTGAGAGAGAAGGTAGAGAGAGAGTGAGAGAGAAGGTAGAGAGAGAGCGAGAGAGAAGGTAGAGAGAGAGTGAGAGAGAAGGTAGAGAGAGAGCGAGAGAGAAGGTAGAGAGAGAGTGAGAGAGAAGGTAGAGAGACAGAGCAAGAGAAGGAAGAGAGAGCGAGAGAGAAGGTAGAGAGAGAGTGAGAGAGAAGGTAGAGAGACAGAGCAAGAGAAGGCAGAGAGAGCAAGAGAGACAGCGAGAGGGTAGAGAGAGAATTTGAATTTGAGAAGGTAGAGAGACAGAGAGAGAGAAAAGGTAGAGAGAGCAAGAGACAGAGGTAGAGCGAGAGAAGGTAGAGAGACAGAGAGGGAGAGAGAGAGAGAAGGTAGAGAGAGAGAAGGCAGAGAGAGAGCGAGAGAGAAAGTAGAGACAGCAAGAGAAGGCAGAGAGAGAGCGAGAGAGAAGGTAGAGACAGCGAGAGAGAAGGCAGTCAGAGAGCGAGAGAAGAAGGTAGAGCGAGAGAGAGAGAGAAGGTAGAGCAAGGGAGAGAGAGAGAGGGTAGAGAGAGAGGGAGAGAGGGGGAGAGAAAAGGTAGAGAGAAGGTATAGAGAGAGGGAGAGAGCGAGAGAGAAGGTAGAGAGACAGATAAAGAAGGTGGAGAGCCAGAGAGAGGGAGAGAGAGAGGGAAGAGGGAGAGGGGGAGAGAGAGAAAAGGTAGAGTGAAGGTATAGAGAGAGCAAGAGAGAGAGAGAGAGAGAAGGTAGAGAGAGGGAGAGAGAGGGTAGAGGGAGAGCGGGAGAGAGAGAAAAGGTAGAGTGAAGGTACAGGTACAGAGAGAGAGATGGTGGAGGGGGAGGGAGAGAGAGAGAGAGAGAGAGAGAGAGAGAGAGAGAGAGAGAGAGAGAGAGAGAGAGAGAGAGAGAGAGAGAGAGAGAGAGAGAGTGTCCTCGGCGTCATGGGCATGCGTGTGTTCTTGATCTGGGTATATCCCGATTCAATATGTGGTATCGGATAATTCGTTTATAAGGGTATTTTTGTGTCGTTGCGATACTATTACCATTTCTAAAAGGAACTTTTAACATTGCGAGTCGATGTTGTGATTTTTGTGCGGCTCCGTGTGTTCTTACCCATGTTACCATGGGACAGCTGTAATAAACCGAAGAAACTGTACAACAAAATGCATTAAAACGGAATATTTCCTCACTGTGTGTGTACGTATGTGTGTGTGTACGTATGTGTGTGTGTGTGTGTGTAAGTATACATGCGTCACATCACATGATCTCACTCACACACACACACACACAGACACACACAGAGCAAGGAAACATCCTTTTCCAGAGAAGTGACACCACACATGGCAGTGTGCTCTGCTGATGGTCTCAAAACCTGGAATTCAAGGGCATCATTCTGCTTCTGAAGCAGTTTTGATCTGAGCTGTCATGTTGTTTGTGCCAAATGTGTGACTCCACCGTAGCATCGGGGGGTTTTGTTCCTCTGAGAGTCTTGAATAATGTCCATACTCTAGCAGTTTCCTGTTGACTCTTCAGCAGATTCGGTAAAGACAAAAGGTCCGTCAAACACTTGGTCAGCTGTCAAATGCTGATGGGTTTCTCATGTGTCTTCTCAAAGGCCACGGCCCAGGAGAGCAGAGCAGTCATGCAGACTGTATTTTGAGGCGGTTACATGTGATTGACCAGCTTTGGATTGGTATGTACGTTATAGGTCTTTGTTGTACTGAAAACCAGGCTCACTTTGCACTGTGATTTGAGTTGGTCATCATTGTTTTTCATCGTCGTCCACTTCCAGTGTGGGAAGACGGTGACACAAATTCCCGTTTGTGGTGGCCTCACCCAGTACCGTCCATGCAGTTTCTTAGTCCACGTCTAAGTTTGTCTTCATTTGATGGCTGGCTGGGAGAGCTGGCGCTGGATAGGCTAGGAGAGCTTGGTCTGCTGCATCCTGTGGGCCCAGGGACCCCAGCCCTGACCGGAGCTGCGCCCGAAGAGGAAACACCGAGGGCGGTCTAACGGGATGTGGAAGCAGGGCAGGCTAAGCTAACTGCTAGCCCATGCAGACCGTCAGTTCTGACAGTCATCCTGACTGGCGTTCGTCCTCCTGGACAGTGATTTTTTTTTTTTTTAGTTTGGATCTGTGTTAGTTTTGATATACGTGTTCTTGTAGTTTTTGGATATGTGTCTTTGTGTTGCACTGCCGTGGGCTCGGGCAAACGATGTTTCGTTTCATTTTATGTGTGCAAGTGCATGAAATGAAATGACAAACGAAGTGTTTCTGATTCTGATCCTGACTTAGTAGTGGCCAGTTAGGTTGAAATGCAGACATCTACTGAAGCTTCACTTCTTAACTCACTTTAGCCTAGACGCTACGCCAAAGCTTCAACTGTCCAGGCTAACGTGGCTAAAACAAAATTAATAAAAATTATTTACGCATATGAACTTGTTTATTTTAAATAATTAAAGTCGTTTTGGCTTTGCATACCTACGTAACAATGAATTAAACAGTTTGGAATAAAAGCAGGTCACATTTAGCTGGCTATAGCTCGAGCTACATGAGAGCTAACGCATAAGCCGCCATGTTGAGATGGGTTCCAGGGCTCAGTGGGGTGCTTGACATTAATAAATTATTTTTTGTGTTTGGGATTCAAGGACAAGCATCATTCATTCAAATTAGCATGGCGTCTGTGAAGGCTACAAGTCAATGGTGGTTGTTTGGGGTTCAGACCTGCAGTTGGCTGGAGCTAAAGGCCGTCCTGTGTTTGTAGAGAATGGAGGAGAAACCATGTGGTCTAAGAGAATAGCGGCATGGTCAGGGTACTTAAGAGAACGCTGTGTGTGGGCAAAAGTCCATCCATCCATCCATTACCACGCCGCTTATCCTGCTCTCAGGGTCGCGGGGATGCTGAAGCCTATCCCAGGAGTCACTGGGTGGCAGACGGGGAGACACCCTGGACAGGTCACCAGTCCATCACAGGGTCAACACACACACAAAAATTCACAACTAGGGACAAGTTAGTACGATGAGTCACCTGACCTACATGTCTTTGGACTGTGGGAGGAAACCGGCGCACCCGGAGGAAACCCACGCAGACACGGGGAGAACATGCAAACTCCACACAGAGGACGACCCGGGACCACCCCCAAGGTTGGACTACCCCGGGGTTTGAACCCAGGACTTTCTTGCTGTGAGGCAACCGCGCTAACCACTGTGCCGCGTGGGCCCACGTCTTTCAATACAAGCACTGGACCTTGAAATATTATTCTCATTGTTGTCATTGTAAAACGTGTGGATTGTCTCTCGATACACTGGACCTACTTTTATCAGACGGTGTCTTTATCGTTTTGTCTAAGGCAGTTTCACAGTGGAGGGCTCAGTCTGTTTCACAGTGTGTGTGTGTGGGGGGGTGGGGGGGTCTTTAAAGTTAAGTTTCAACCTTTTATGTCGTAGGTTTAAAAACACAGCTGTTTAGATACGATGAGATACGTTAACAGCTACACGGCACTACTTGACACAAATAACAGTACATGGGACATGCATACCAAGTGTGCAATGAAGTGCAACAATGCATTTGTCCATCTTACTGTATGACTTGTTGAGGGTGTCAACGGCTTGCAGGGGGAATCCGTCCTTGAATTGCGAAGTTTTGGTGCGCAATCTCCGGCGCGGCTCACCTGCTGGCAGCAATCTGTACAACACTGCACATGATATGACGTCTTTCTCAGTATTTTCTTACTCAATATGAACTGCTCATTCATGAGTTTTGTGTGTGTGTGTGGGGGGGCGGGGTACACTTTGGTCATGGCTGTCTGAAAAAACACAAAACAGCCATGACTAAACTGTAGGTTCCTCCCCCCTTCGAAGGAATCGGACGCGTCTGCTTGCTGAGGTCACAGCAGAAAGATTAATCTGGCCGGTAGTTTGGCGCTGACTCAGATCCACTGCCAGGCTCCTTTTCTCCACAAAGGAGGCCCCTTGCTGGCTGGGTCAAAAGAAAAAAAAAACCCACAACATATCTCACATTCCTTATCCCTGATCTAACAGAAAGGCAGCCGGCTCTCCTCATGGCCCCGGGTTATATTATGGAACTTCTCGGATTTGCTTAAACTCTCAGCGGGAAGCATCACAGACAGAGATTAATCCGGATTTTACAGCTTTGTCTCGTTGAATGGAGAGCATCCATGATTAAATACTTGTGGATGCATTTTACAAAAAAAAAAAAAAACAACCTTCTTAATTCAATAGAAAACAAAAGTGGCAAAACAAGAGAAGATTGGCGAGCGCCACAATATCTAGTTTGTGTGAGCAGATCTTTGCTCATGAATGATTCTTGCATGACTCGAGTCACTGATTCTGCTGTTCGGTTACTCTCACTCACTCACTCACACACTCATCCATTCACTGCCACTTACTTGCTTTCAGACTATTACTCGACTTGTCGGTGAGTCGGGCGTCCGGGTGGCGTGGCGGTCTATTCCGTTGCCTACCAACATGGGGATAACCGGTTTGAATCCCTGCGTTAACACCGACTTGGTCGGGTGTCCCTACAGACACAATTGGCCGTGTCTGCGGGTGGGAAGCCGGATGTGGGTATTTGTCCTGGTCGCTGCACTAGCGCCTCCTCTGGTCGGTCGGGGCGCCTGTTCGGGGGGGAGGGGAGACTGGGGGGAATAGCGTGATCCTCCCACGCGCTACATCCCCCTTGCGAACCTCCTCACTGTCAGGTGAAAAGAAGCGGCTGGCGACACCACATGTATCGGGGAGAAAGAGGGGGGGGTGAAAAAAAACTTGTCAGTGAATCATTTCCTCGTCAAAAGCATCAAAAGTAAAAATGTAATATCATCCCCAGCTGCAGTTGTCATACAGTGTAGTAACCAACCCATCAGTACAGGACTGTTTTGCACAGATTTTTCTTTATTCCATACTCGACTACAGCCCTGATACTCTGTTACTCTTAACTCACCGTGTCAGTTCCCAAAATGCTTGTCATATCACTGGTGAATATGATTGTACTCAACAGTGAATATGATTTTAGATGGTCTTCAGCCTGAGACCTGAATCTCACTTCATGGGGCTTATGGCCAGAAGGTCGTTGGTCCGACCCCTGGTGTACAGTGTAGCTCCCAGTAACCAACAGTAAAAGACTGTGGTCAGCCTGGTTAGCGCCCAGTACCCAACAGTAGAAGACTATCTAAACTGTCCCTCAACCAGCTCACAAGTCATGGGGTCCCACCAAGGAGGCATCATGACCACTAGGGGTCCTCAGACCTCACTGGAGAAAACACAATATCTATAAAACTCTATGATTTTAATGTCTTGCTCTTGCTGGTACTGCTGTGCTGCATGTCTGAATTAGGAGACAGATTTCCTTGGGTAGTATTTTGTGTCTAATGATATTGATGATACAATGCTCTGACATGTAGCTTACAGATGTTATTTTTTACCTTTACAGTATTTCAAGACTCCGCCCCCATTTTCTTCCACCTTCTGCTGTTGCTCCAGCTGTTTGTTCATTCAGCGTCTCTCCCCACCCACCATTGTCCAAACTGTGCCAGATTTGAATCAATGATCAGGCATATGGGAAGACTGCAGCAGCTGTCCAGAACGCTCCACGGCTTGGTGAGCTTCCAAAGGACCCTGTCTGAAACAATATGGACTTACTGACACACTTAGCAGATGCTTTTATCCACATAAACCTTGAGTTTTACCAACCGGTACTACACAGTATCATATCATAGTCGTAGTATATAAAGTAATTGTAGTAATAAATTTGCTATGCAGTAATCATAACATAGAGGGTCACTGATTTATTTACTATCATTACCTTGGCAGGTAGTTAATGGCCTGAGGAAAACTGTATGTGAAAATTAACCTTGTCAAACTGCTCTACACAGACGGAGAGTGAACTCAATATCTTCAAGTTATCCGACTACAAACTGGATCACCTCCCTAAAATGGACCACGCTGCTGCCCATCTCTATTCAGTGAAGGTACATATCCACCTGAGGGAACTGAAATCACATCGCAGCAGTCTGTTTTTGCAGAATATTTGATTTTTTTTTTGAAGCCCTCTCAAGCCATTTTTATAACCAGTAAAGTCAATTTTCTGTATGCATGCATCTATCTATGCATTTATTTACCCATTTGTTTATCTGTCTGCCCCCCCCAGCCTGCTGAGGCTCTCTCCCAGCTGTATTTGGATGTGAGGGCCTTCGAGCTGCATACGGAATGGTTAAAAACAGCCAGGGAGAAGTTCAGCCTGGAGTATGCCCCCAATACTTTAGAGGGCGCTAGCATATACCTACAACACGTCTCTGGCCTCCTCAGCACTGCACTTAAGCAGGTACGAAGGCTTTTTGAGAGTAAGGACCAATCCCCAATGTCCACACTCACTGACTCAAGAGTTTGAGGTGTGTTACCGCTAAATCCGTGAGGGTTTAGGGATGTCCCACTGCCAAATCGCCGACTACACGAGGGCTCTCTCGCAGACACTTTGAGCGCTTTATGCACACCTTCCGTAAGTCTGCATTTCTGCAGACTTTGCCTGAGGGAATTACCCATCGTTCATAACACTGTGACGTTAACACAGGGTTACAAGGGGGGGGGGCCCGGAAGCATTCAAAATAAGATAAACAAACAAGCGTGGAAGGACACAGGCCCATGCGTGTTCAGTCTGGCATATTGGGTACACTGGTATACCTAAATTTACAAAGAAACACTGCACTAACAAGGATTTAAGATGGTACATAAAAAAAAAACATGAAATCAGAGGAATGCAAACACATGCTATACTACACAACCAACTTTTAATTTTGGCTTAATGATGCTGTCTTGACAACAAGTACATTTATGTTAGGCAAGAATAGAATCGAACACACTTTGTCATTGTACATACATACAACGAAATTCATGTTACCCCATCCCAGCTGTGCAGCTCAGAGCAGTGGGCAGGCGCCGTGCAGCACTCGGGGACCAACTCCAGTTATTTCTTCCTATTGCCTTGGTCAGGGACACAGACAGGAGTATCAACCCTAGTACGCATGTCTTTGATGAGAGCCCGGAAGAAGTTCAAATCAGCCAGTCGGTCCCTTAAATTAAGTGCCTTGACTGTGAAGAAAGTAAAAAATGTAAAATGAAAAGACCCGGGGCGTCCAGGTAGCATAGCGGTCACAGGTTCACATCCTGGGTTTCCCGCACCACGGGTGACTACATTAACCAGTCGACTAAAGGGTCCGACCCATTAGCCATGGGCTAATGGGTCAGACTTCAGGAAGCGTGCCCCTGCTCTTAAGCATATCAGCTCCCTCACACCTCTGGACGCATGCACTTCTGATGGCCTCACGGTCTCACCATCCCACTTCTGACACCAATATAGCGAATTCAGGGGGCAGCCGGGAAACGAACCCGGGTTGTCCGCACCATGGGCAACTGCGCTAACCAGCCAACTAAAGGGTCCACCCCGTTAGCCAATCAGCCAGCGAGTCTACTCATTCGTGATTGTTACGCTACGGACCCTTTAGTCTACTGGTTAACATAGTCACCCGTGGTGCGGAAGACCCCAGGTTCACGTCCTGGCTGCCCCCTGAATTCACTACATTGGTGTCAGAAACAGGATGGTGAGACTGTGAGGCCATCGGAAGCGCGTGCGCCCAGAGGGATGTGCTTCCCGAAGGAGGGGGGTAGTGTAATAACCCCGAATGGCTAGACTCACCAGCTAATGGGTCGGACCCTTTAGTTGACTGGTCAACGTAGTCGCCCGTGGTGTGGGAGACCTGGGTTCGCGTCCCGGCTGCCCCCTGGAATTCGCTACATTTGGGCGTTACGTCAGTTGTTCTTGTAAAGAAAAGAAAAAAGCATCTAGTTTGGCTGACACCAACATTTTACAAAGCGTTAAACAGAAAAGGCCTGAACCAAACAAAGCACAATATCTGCAGCAAAATCAATCATAATATATTCACAAATGACGGGAAACCCTTAAAGGCACGAGATCTAAACCTGACTCAACAAGGTCACACAAATTTTTTACCACAGCAGAACTTTTTGCTTTGTGTGCTTTTAACAAACCATCACCCTGTGTTTTCAGAACAACGTGGAGATTCTTCAGCCTCCCACTCCCTCTTTCCCGCCTGCATCCACGTCCTTCGACGTGGTCAGGTTCTCCATCGAGGTGTCAGAGCAGCTGCGAAGCTTCTGCGATTGGTCAAAAAGAGTGTTACACCATCTGAAGTCCCAATGCCGCTGCCTGTGACACCGGGATTAATGCCTCTCAACGATAACTACGTGCAACTGTGAATGTCTTCCCATCTTCCCACAACAGCACTGTTAACTTATTTATATTTATCTTATTTTATTGTTATTATTTTAAATTAGTGTGTTTGTGTCACATTTCTGAGGAATGGCTCACAGATGTAGCCTTTTTTTGTGTGGTTGTGTTAACCCAGGGTACTGTATTAGTCTTTGTCTCTGTGACCTTCGCTCTTTTTGAGCATGTTTACATGTCTGATAGTCTTAACCGTACCCTTTTGCTGCGTTCCATTCAAAGTCCGAGGTCGGAATTTCCCAGTTGAAATTTCCTATTTTCGACCTCCAAGCGTTCCACGTGCACAATGCCAAACGTAAACACAAAACATGGCTAACTGTGACAAATGGGTGTTTCTGTTTTGGGTTTGTTTTTTTTTGCCTCCTTGCATATATATATAAACAAAACAGAGGAGTAACATTTGTGCAGAGGAGATAACGTTACCGTAACCAGCTACCTAATAACACCGGCAACATATTTTGACATGATGGTTTACCACTAACACTGTGCGCCTCCATGGGCGCTACCATTGTTGTGTGACGTCAGACAACTGCTTCTGCATGAAGTCAGGGTAGATGGATTTGCCCCAACTTTGAGTGTACTTTTTCTAGTAGGAGGTCGTAAAATCTTGACTTCCGAGTTGTCTGGAACGCAGCATTTGAGTACATAAGTTATTCAGTTTTGGGAAAATGTTACCGATTTAAATGTGATTGAGCCAGTAGCAATATTTTTCTACTGTAGTTTGTTGTTGTTTGCTAAACTGATGTGAATTAAGTTTTATTTATGAGTTTTTTTATACTTAATGTTTGATAGATTTTTGGTTGAGATGCAGGCATCTCATTTCTTTTGATGGATATTGCATGGTTGAATATTTAATATAATGTTATCAATAATAATAATAATAAAAATAATAAAGTATTTTTATCCTTATTTGTTCATTTTGAACTGAATTATATGAAATGATACACCGATCAGCCAAAACATTAAAACCACCTGCCTAATATTGTGTAGGTCTCCCTCGCGCCACCAAAACAGCTCTGACCCATGGCGGCATGGACTCCACAAGACCTCTAAAGGTGTCCTGTGGTATCTGACACCAAGACCTTAGCAGCAGATCCTTTAAGTCCATTAAGTTGCAAGGTAGGGTCTCCATGGAACAGACTTGTTTTTCCAGCACATCCCACAGATGCTCAATCAGATTGAGATCTGGGGAATTTGGAGGCCAAGGCAACACCTTGAGCTCTTTGTCATGTTCCTCAAACCATTCCTGAACAATTTTTGCAGTGTGGCAGGGAGCATTATCCTGCTGAAGGAGGCCACTGCCATCAGGGAATACCACTGTCGTGAAGGTAACTGGTAACTGGTCTGCAACAATGTTTAGGTAGGTGGCACATGTTAAAGTAACAACCACATGAATGCCAGGACCCAAGGTTTCCCAGCAGACCATTGCTCAGAAAATCACACTGCCTCCGGCGGCTTGCCTTCTTCCCATAGTGCATCCTGGTGCCATCACACCTGGCCATCCACATGATGTAAAAGAAAACATGATTGAACAGATCAGGCCACCTTCTTCCATTGCTCAGTGGTCCAGTTCTGATGCTCACATGCCCATTGTAGGTGCTTTCAGGGGTGGACAGGGGTCATCATGGGCACACTGACCGGTCTGCAGCTATACAGACTCATATGCAGCAAGCTGTGATGCACTGTGTTCTGACACCTGTCTATCATAGCCAAAAAAAATATATTTTCCAGCAATTTGAGCTACAGTAGCTCTTCTATGGGATCAGACCAGATGGGCTAGCCTTCACTCCACACGAGCATCAATGAGCCTTGGACGCCCATGACCCTGTTGCCGGTTCAGCGGTTGTGCTTCCTTGGACCACTTTTGGTAGGTACAAAGTACAAACCGGGAACATCCCACAAGACCTGCTGGTTTGGAGACACACTGACACAGTTGTCTAGCCATCATAACGCATTGCAACATCATCGCAACATTGACTCACTTTCAACTGAAGAGGTCACTGAGATGATGATGAAACGTTTCTCTCTCGATAAACGTTGTGTCCAGATGAACTGGTTCAACTTTCTGTGATTTTCTTACTTGGATTATTGAGCATGCATAAAGACATCACATCACCAGTACCTCATTCAAAGGCACTAGTCACTGTTGTATTCTTACTAGGAAAATACCAAACTGCTTACCATTTGAACCTTGTGAGGTGTCACATATTACACATCAACTTTTCATTCACTACAAGTTAGTATTTAAATAGCAATAGTGGTTGATTCAATTCTACGTGTCATTATATTACTCATAACTATTCACCTAGTGTTGGGCAGTAACGTGTTACAGTAATATATATATATATATATATATGTGTGTGTGTATATATATATATATATATATATATCAATACTGATACAAGAAAAAAAAGTTTAATACGTTGCAGTACAGGCCTGTTTCATGCGCCATGCACTCATCAGCTGCTAATGTGGTTCAGCAAAGAAACATCCGAAGAATTCAACAAAGAATTAAAAACGCTATATATATATATATACATATACATACATATACATACATACACATACACACACACACACACACACACACACACACACACACACATATATATATGTATATAATATCCATCCATTATCCAAACCGCTTATCCCAATCGGGGTCGCGGGGATGCTGGAGCCTATCCCAGCAGTCATTGGGCGGCAGGCGGGGAGACACCCTGGACAGACCACCTGTCCATCACAGGGCCCTAATAATAATAATAACAACAACAATAATGATAACAATAATAATAATTATAATAAGCAATCATCTGGGAAAAACAAAAGAATTAAAACAAAAACGCTGAATGGATCGGCCAAATTGAAACAGGGAACATCCAAACCAACCAACAAGAATGGCCACAAATAACCCTAGAAGAAACAAAAATAGCGATACAGAAATCCAGTAACTGGGAAGCCCCTAGTAATCACAGGATAGCGAACTTCTGGATCAAGAACTTACCATCTTTACACCAAGATCGGACAAATGCCTACAATGGATGCATCAGCAACCCAGAAACCTGCCCTGAATGGCTCACAACTGGTACCACCTACCTACTTTCCAAAACAGAAGACACCAAAAACCCTCAAACTATCGTCCCATCACGTCTCCCTAGAACCTACAAAATCTTAACATCCATCATCACTGGGAGAGTTTACAAACACCTGGAAGAAAACAACCTTCTTCCCATAGAACAAAAAGGGTGTCCACAAGGGAGCTATGGCTGCAAAGACCAGCTTTTAATAAACAAGGCCATCATTAAGGAAGTAAAACCAAGGAAGAAAAATCTGACAACAGCCTGGATAGACCATAAGAAGGTGTTCGACTCTGTACCCCATGACTGGATACTAAAATGTCTTGACGTCTACAAAATATCACCAATCCTTATCCAGTTCCTAACAGCAAATATGGACCAGTGGGAAACAACCCCTGTTCTAAAATACACAGACGGGACACTACATTCAAGGCAGATCAACATCAATAACGGCATATTTCAAGGCGACTCTCTTTCTCCTCTCCTCTTTTGCATAGCTCTTACCCCACTATCCTCCCTCCTGAACAACACCAGCTATGGTTATACAACAGGTTCATGCACTATTAACCATCTAGTCTACATGGATGACCTGAAAACCTTTACCAAGAATGAACAAGAACAAACCGGCCTTTTGACCATCGTAAAAGGCTTCAGTGACAACATCAAAATGGAGTTCAGACTAGACAAATGTGCCAAAGCTACATTCAAAAAAGGAAAACTTACCACCACCGAAAACATCCAAATTGACCTAGACACCACCATCCAAGACCTAGAACAAGAAGGCACATACAAATACCTGGGAGTGAATGAAGGGGACGGGATACAACATGCCAAAATTAAAGGAAGGACCAGAAAGGAGTACTACCGAAGAATACGAATGGTAACAAAATCCAAACTCAATGCATCCAACCGAATGGAAGCCATCACCACCCTGTCTACACCAGTCATAACTTACAGCTTCAACATCGTCGACTGGAAACTAGAAGAGATCAGGAAACTAGATAGAAAAACAAGAAAATTACTCACCTTAGAGAGGATGCACCCCCCAAAATCAGATGTGGATAGATTGTACCTCCCCAGAAACGAGGGTGGCAGGGGTCTAATCCAACTGGAAACTGCCTACAAAACAACAACAATAGGCCTAGATACTTACCTTAACACCAAAAATGACCCCCTTCTCCTGATTGCTAGAGCATGAAGAACAAAACGAAAAGTACTCTGTAGCTAAGCCACAATGATCAGAAGAGAGCGCCACCTCCCTGAAACACCGCAACCTGAAAATTAAGCCCCAACCATCCACGCCCGAAAAGTCCAACAAAAAGCAAAGTGTCACACCCAAGAACAAATGAAACAAAAATGGGCAGGGAAACAAATGCACGGGCAATACCCAAAAAGAGTAGGGGAGAAAGATGTAGACCAACATATGACCAACCAATGGCTCAAAACAGCTGGGCTGAAATCCCAAACAGAGGGCTTCATCATCGCTGCCCAAGACCAGGCCATCAAGACCAGGCCATCAAGACCAGTTACTACCAGAGCAAAATCCTCAAAGATGGCACAGACCCAGCGTGCAGGATATGTGGTCCATTCCAGGAAACCACTGACCATATGGTGGCAGGGTGCCCTGAGCTGGCCAGAACCGAACACCTACAAAGACACAACAAGGCCGCCACATACCTGCACTGGAACATCTGCAAAGAATTCAACACCAACACAAAAGAAAAACAGTACGAGCACGAGCCCCAAACAGTAACAGAAAAAGACCACATCACAATCCTATCACACCATCACATGATGATGAAGGTCACGTGGCTTGGGTCCTGGACTGCTCCGTTGGCATGTGGACACTGCTTGGCATCCTGTGCATCATGTTCTTCATAAATTTTATGTCCATTATAATTCTGTTATCCTCTTTCAATGTTGTATTATGTAAATTGCGTGAACACAACATCCATTGCATGCTGTCCATCTTGGGAGAGAGATCCCTCCTCTGTTGCTCTCCCTGAGGTTTCTTCCTATTTTTTCTCCCTGTTAAAGGGTTTTTTTTAGGGAGTTTTTCCTTATCCGATGAGAGGGTCTAAGGACAGGATGTTGTGTTGCTGTTAAGCCCACTGAGGCAAATTTGTAATTTGTCATATTGGGCTATACAAAGAAAATTGATTTGATTTGATTTGATCCTATGGGACATGCCAGTACAGACAGATCGTGAGATAAAGGCCAACAGACCAGACATCATCATCAAGAACAAGAAAGAAAAAAGCTGCCTACTCATCGACACGTCCATCCCGACTGAAAGGAGCACCTCAGTAAAAGTAACTGAAAAACTGTCCAAACATAAAGACCTTGAAATCCAGATTGAACGAATGTGGGGAATCAAAACCACAACAATACCAGTAGTGACAGGAGCCCTGGAACTTGTAAAAAAAAGGGATGGAGAAATACACCCAACAGATAACATCAAAACCCGGGTAACATCACAATACAAGAACTACAGAAGATGGCACTACTTGGAACATCTCATATCCTAAGAAAGGCACTATCCATCAAATAGACTTCTACCTCATTCTAACCCTAGACCCAAGGAATGGGCCCGGTTAGTTATTATGTTGTATTATGGCATGAAGTTAAAGGAAATTTGTATAATAATAATAATAATAATAATAATAAGGTCCATAGAAGTTCAACACATCCGTGTCTGTAGATATATTTATTTATTTAGAGGGGGGGTATTTTTCTCCCCAATATTGTACCTAGCCAATTACCCCACTCTTCTGAGCTGTCGTGGTCGCTGTTCCACTACCTCTGCTGACCCGGGGAGGGCTGCAGACTACCACAATGCTTCCTCCAACACGTGTGGAGTCGCCAGCCGCTTCTTTTCACCTGGCAGTGAGGAGTTTCGCCAGGGGGACGTAGCGCGTGGGAGGATCACGCTATTCCCCCCCAGTTCCCCCCTCCCCCCTGAACAGGCGCCCCGACCGACCAGAGGAGGCGCTAGTGCAGCGACCAGGACACATACCTACATCCGGCTTCCCACCCGCAGACACGGCCAATGGTGTTACAGTAATATTTTCCCTCTCCTCAGTAACAAGTAGTGTAAGGGATTACAATTTCCCAAACAGTAATTATATTACAGTTATTAAGCCAAATAACGCTGCGTTACTGCGTTGCCAGAACACGATTTGTTTTCCCCGTCCTATGCAGGCTGTCTTATGGCGATGCGTACGCGCGGCAGGTCAGGGCAGGGAAGGTCGGCTACTAGCCAAAAATCTAAACGAAGGACGGAGGATGAGGGAGAGGCGTATCGTCAATCGCCGATTTTGACATATCGCCCAACCCTACGCTACATAATGTAAACTACTAATAAGGCACGTTAGCCCCTAGCTAACGGGTCTGACCCCTTAGCCGAGCAGTTAGTGATGTCGCCTTGTGGTGCAGGACACCCCGGATCGAATCCCGCACCGGGCAAGAAAATAACCGGTTACAATAACATAAAATAATACCACTTGATTATCCTAATACTTACCAGATTGCTCATTTGGGGGGAACCAATTCTGGAGATCCAGTAATTTCTTGGTGGGAAACCTTCAGGGGTTAAAGTGGGATTTGGTAAGTGGGGGATCTCTGTATTAGAGAGGTGGGCAAAAGTACTAGGTAGCTAACGTTAGGCTAGCTAACCACTGGTCCAGTAGTCCCGGCGTTAGCATTGTTAGCTAATAATAGCTACCGGTAGCTAACGTTTGCTAGCTAGTTAGTTATTTGAATGAAAATATTGCATGGCCAGAGCTAAGGTTGGACAAACATAACTAGCTAGCTACCGGTAACGTTACCGGACGCTACCGATAGTTAGCTTGCCTAGCAGCATTCAAACAACTAGCCAGCAACGTCAGCAACTAGCTAGCAACGTTACCGGGTGGAAGATAGCTAGTTAGCTAGCTAGCTAACGTTACGTTCGCTAACGTTAGTTGCTTGAATGAAAACCACAGCAGAGCTAGACAAAACTATTGGAAATACTATTGGAAATACACTGAAGATACTCACTCTTTATGCCCCCCAGTCCAGGATAATAGTGCAGGTAGCAGGCTGACGCTCTCTCGAGTCTGGTCTGCCCGGTGCGGTGAACTGACCCTGACCCGTGAGCGTGAAGCCAGTCTCTTCTGACGTCATGTCTGGTGAAGCCACACAGCAGGCAGGTGCGGGTCACGTGAGGACGCGATATCGTTCAAACTTTTAGAAAAAGTAAAGTAGTATAAAAATAGAAGAACGACTTTATTTGAGATTTATTTTATAATGCTTGTGAATTGGCTGCATCATGTTTTTTGTTTTAAATTTTACTGTGACAAAAAGGTTGAAATTACTCCTGTCTACAGAGTGCCGCTGGATCTCAGCTCCGGTTGACTCGGGGGAGGAGGAGGAGGGGAAGTGCCGGTGTCGGGATCCGGGGAGCTCCGGCCCACTTTAATTACTGGAAACCTTTGATCTCTTTTTGTCCATTCTGTAACATTAAATGCAATCTGTTTGTTTGCAAGACAATGTCGGAAATGGCCTTTTACAGAAAAAACGTATAGTGTACTTTATAAACAGATCTGAAGTACCAATTTTATTTATCTGGCCAAAACGTCAGGTTAGCTAAGAGTGTGACTCGCAAATCATCTTGCTGTAACCAGTTATTTTGTTGACCGGTGCGGGATTCGATACGAGTGTACTGCACCACAAGGCGACGTCACTAACCGCTCGGCTAAAGGGTCAGACCCGTTAGCTAGCTAGGGACTAACGTGTCTTATTAGTAGCTTACAGTCGTCACCCTCTCCCGGAAGCGCGCCCTCACGCTTTGTTCTTCCGCGCTCCGAAGAGACTTCTGAGGATCTGCACACTTCCGGATCCCACCGCTGCCACCAATGTAACCGGTTATTTTCTTGCCCGGTGCGGGATTCGATGCGGGATGTACTGCGCCACAAGGCGGCGTCACTAACCGCTCGGCTAAAGGCTCAGACCCGTTTGCTAGGGGCTAACGGGTCTTATTAGTAGTTTACATTACCAAACAGTGGTTTAGCGAACTAGCGAGCTAACATTACTCAACGTTTACATTGTGGTGACCCACATTTATATAACTAGAGACATTCACCTAAGAGGACGGTGTACCTTTAAGGGAAGAGGCGAGGGGTCAGATAATGCACTTCCGCTTCCGGTTCACAGTTGGGTGTCGTTGTCGAATGTATGACATGCTAAGTTGGAGCTAGTAAACTACCTCGACTACGTCTACTCTCACGTCTCCTGTCTCGTTGTTTTCTAACTCCACAACATACAATTATCAGGCTAACAGTTAACGTTAGCTAACGTTAGCCGACTTTGTGACTGAACTCGGACCGGGCGGCACGCCGTGGTCCGGTTCAACTGATTCGGACATTTGCGTTCACGGATAGAGCCTGTCCGGCCGGGTATATAGCGGTGCATGTGTGGATACGGCTAACATGTATTACTTACTGGGTCTGTAGTTCTTCCAAAACACAACTTCCCGCCTAACGTGTCTGTAAATGTTCTCCTTCATCCAGGTCGCGGTTCTCCAAAGGAGTTGGATCAAGTGCAACTGGACTTGGTACATATCCGTGTAGACGTTTCGCCTCTCATCCAAGAGGCTTCCTCAATTCGTGCCTTTCTGACTAGGATTGGGATTCCCGCCTAACGTCGCCAATCCGGAAATACGAGCCGAACGCTCTAATCAGCCCGCGCAATGCGCGCTTTCACAGGAAGTCCGCTGCGTCACAAGACTGCAAAAACTGCGGGAAAGACAGTTGGAGTTGGGAGTCAGATGAGACGGTAACTGACTTGGAAAGAGTCGCTGTGTCACATTATCAGCAGGTAAGACTCGTAATGTTAGTTTTGTAGTGGTTACGGGGCTACATAATTCCCCTTACTGAGCTGGTAGGAACGTTAGTGTACAGCTGCTGTTTCCTCGGTTCGGGTTTACAGTGACACACTTCCGCTGCGCGGGGTTTTTTTTTGTTGTCGTAATGGTGGAAGGAATAAATGGTGCACGTTGTGTAGCCGAAAGAGAAAGTTGTCACGACTCCTGCTTGAGCTCCTCTACAGTTAGTCGGCTCTCTTAACCCGAGGTGAAACACTGGCCAGACGGGGAGTGTAACGGTACGGTTTCCTTTGTTTTTTTTTAGAGCCTCCCTGCCACTAGGGGCATAGTTCCGTTATCTTTAGAGTCTCTTGCCTTCTAGTGGCATAGTTAAGCACTGCAGTTTCAGCTACTTCCTTTTACTGTTACTGTTATTCATGCTCCATCATTAGCCATCACTTGGTCTCTACCCCTTTGAGTGGCAATATCTGTAAGTAAAGCTATTATCCATCATCGCTAGAGTCTTTATTTTGAGGTATTTTTACATATTTGCTACAGTTTGCATAATTTTGGTAACATGTACGACAGCACATTTTAATGATGGCATTCAGGTTATACTTTTGATGCTAGCGTAAATGCAATACCTGATTAGTTACAACTTAAATTTTATTCCTGCAAAGAAAATGTTAGTTTTATTCTTACCTTTGTTTCCTGAAAAATAGAGGATTAGTTATCCTAACTGTAACTGTAGATTGAGTAAGCTATTTTGTATTGTATGCTGATGTATGCTTTTCCGTATGTTTATTTTCAGTTTCACACTTCCTTGTCAGTAAATCCCGTCCATATACAGCACTGGTCTGTTCCTTGGAGGATATGGTGCAAGGGAGAGTTTAGCTGGCTGTACAAACCTAATATAGGACAAGAGTCACGTTGGGTGTAGCAGTACAGTGGGGTCACTGGCTGGATACAACTGGGGAGAAAAGGGGGGGGGGGAATCCATCCATCCATTCTCCGAACCGCTTATCCTGCTCTCGGGGTCACAGGGATGCTGGAGCCTGTCCCAGCAGTCACTGGGCGGCAGGCGGGGAGACACCCCGGACAGGCCACCAGGACATCACAGGGCCCACACACACACACACACACACACACACACATTCACACCGAGGGGCAATTTTTAGTACAGCCGATTCACCTGACCTACATGTCTTTGGACTGTGGGAGGAACCCGGA